>NW_019392695.1:1776621-1937070 GCF_000648675.2 Cimex lectularius
TTTTTATTGTTTCTAATGTACAAACGAGAGGCTAGTATTTTAGGATATCGATGTGGTATACATATAAAAACGGAGTCAGTAACCAGATCAAGACGCTCAAATGGTACTAGTTTAAAATAAAATAGGCGTGAAAGACCAGAAAAAGAAGTAAAACACGCAGAGGGACGAGAATGGCTTCAGGTGTTTGTAGGCCCATAAACCTCCTACATAAGGGACGTCGGTGGCCGCAACGGTTTAAGCGTTGACACGGCGCTCATCACTGTAAGGTAAAGGTCCCAGGTTCGAATCCAGCGGCCATGTATTCGAACCCGTCATACTTACAAATGGGCTTTTTTTTTTAAAATACCGGCACCTCGAGGGTTTATATAACCTCGTAGTTGAAATACCCTCGTTGAAAAAATAATAATAACAAAAAAATCCTACATTATATATTAATTGTAATTCTTTTATTTTCATTTGGTCATCTAAAAGCCCAATTATTTTATATTACAAAAAAACTCGAATTGTTAATTTGGCGTGAAAATAGTCTCGATGTCCTCAGTTTTATGTCATAATAGACCATATAATGTTTTAAAATATCGCAAATATAAATTGTTATATTTAAATTCCTATAATTTTTGGTTTTGGTTGTAATTTTGTGTTCTATGAGTCAAACGATTTTTTATTAAAAAAAACAACTCATATATTAAGGAATTTACAGCATCTATTTAATACCAGTTTTTCATACAAACTTTTTCAATACTTTAAAGAAAATGTTACTTTGTAATTAAAAAGGTTTAATTTTGAATTTGAAATATTAAAAAAGTTAATTTAAAGTCAGAAAGTAACTCCACGTGAGTCTTCAGAGAGGTAGCCGTTTACGAAAGGTGTAGACTTCAGTCACTGGTTCGCTAAGCGTCGGGTGAGGTGCGGCCATTAAAGAGAGAAAGGAAGCGGGCTCAGAATGCATCCCTGACAAACCCCAGCATTACTCGGAAAATTTCAGAGCGTCACTCTACACAAATGCCGAGAAGAGTAGAAGCTGTAATACGAGCAGATGGTTCATGTCCTACTCGCTACGGAAGGTTGATTTTTTATTCCAACAATCCTCCATCCAATCATCCTATGAAGCTCATTTTGTTCTTACAAACCTTCTATTAATTAAATAATATATTTACAAAATACGTACTACCTGGTGGAGTTTTTTAATGAATTTGTAGGTCGGACGTGTATAACTGAAACAAAATATACGTTTGCCGACGATTGAATATTCTACCATTGAGTCATAATTTTCAGTTCAGCTCTTATATAAACAAAAAACCGATCAGTTATAAACATCTATTTTATATATCGTATCAATTTCAGCTGAAATGGCAAAACGATCAATATTGGCCTTGTAAGTCTTGTCCGAATCGGATCTGCGATATCCCTCAAAGTGTACGAAAGAATTTCATTTTCCTTATTAGGGGCTTCAGATGATTTAGTACTCATCGCAGATAACCCGATTGTAGTCCTGGAAATGATTAATAGATCGTTTCAATATTGTGAATGATGGAACTTGTTAGTGAACTTCGACAAGTCTAAAATCATGGATTTTCAGAGAGGTGGAAAACAGAGGAAAAGTGAGAAATGGCATTATAAAGGAACCTTAATTGAAATATTTAATATAAATATTTGGGCGTTATTATGGCACCAACGCTGTCCTTTTTTAGGACGAAAAGCTTGCAACAGCTAAGTTTGGATTGAAATTAACGTAGTCAAGTTTATTTTTTATCTCAACCAAGACCTTACAAAAAAAGAATAATTAATTGAAAGAAATAACTTGGTCAATTAGACCACTAAAACATAAATGGATTAATATTTATTTAAAAAGGTGTTTTTAACTACTAAAGTAGATTTGTTTTTCCGGGGGTTCGTAACAGCAGAGGTCATATCAACCCTCAGGGTGCCGATTTTTTTTTTTTTTTTTTTAAAGCCAATTTGTAAGTATGTCGGGTTCGAATGTAGAATTTTAATGCAGTAGGACGGAGTATAATGCGCTATCCGGCATACATGTGGGGATTTACGAGATTTGAATCGGTGGAAAAATTAAATTTATTTATTCTTTAAAAAAATATACTCCTTGCCAAAAAATACGCATGACTATTTCATTTATCACGAGAATAATACAAGCCCTTTCTTATTCTTAACCCGAGAGCTGCACCTTAAATATGTACAAAAAGTACTATTGTTACAAGTATTTCGCCTGCCAAAAATGTTGGCTAAAATAGTTAAATTCTATTATATATAGTGGTCTATTGACCAAATTACTTCTTTCAATTAATTTATCCTTTTATGTAAGGTTTTGGTCGAAACGGAAAAGCTAGTGCCACGAGCGGGATTGGAACCCACAATCTTCGGCTCAATACGCGCTGTTCTAACCACTTGAGCTATCATGATTTCAATCCACTCGGACACCAACTCATCTCAACCTACAACCGTTCGAATTTTCCGTCGTTTTTGCCATTTTTCGAGTGGATCGAAGTCACGATAGCTCAAGTGGTAGAGCAGCGGCATATTTAGCCGAAGGTCGTGGGTTCGAATCCCGCTCGTGGCACTAGCTTATTCATTTCGACCAAAACCTTACATAAAAGTATAAAATAGTTATTAATACGAACATGTTTTGGGCAAAAGATTTTAAAAATGTTTATACCAAGTATGAATTTTATTTTAGAATATATTAAAAAAAATGGGAAAAAGTACAGTTAAAATATCTGCTGGAAGCCATTAAAAAAAAATATTATAATAATTTGGAGGATAAAACTGTTCAAAATTCCACGCCCTGTACGATAGATTAAAACTTAATAGACAGAGGCGACTACAAGTCTGATAAAACCAAATTTAATTTTATGAGAGGAATACTGATGATTCGGGAACAACTGCTGGATTTAAATTTTAGAAGGAACAGCATGCTCGTACAATGTGTTATGTTGGCGCGGTGTAGATGTCGTTCATTACGTGGCGGTCTGCCATGTTCTAAACGAATAAAAGCCTTGGGGAAAAATATATTCCTACCTAATTATTATATATGAAGGAGTGAGTATCACTGTATTATTTGTATAGTTATGTATATAGTGTACGGTTTAATTATTTATTAAGGATGTTATATATCTGGTTAAATAAAGACTGTACATATTAGCTGATTACAACATTAGTTTCGCAACTCGGCAGAAGGACGTCATGTTTCACATTTTTAAGTATTTGGATTTTATTATTTTACATTGTTTCAACTACTAATGTAGTTTACATTTTCAATTGTGGTAAAATGGGTTGTTTTGTCACCATACACAAACTCTTTTTTTAAAGACTCTTGCAGGTAATGTTGTTATATGCACAGGTAGTACAGGTTTATCACAGTCACAATTTTATATTTACAAAAGCCTAATCTTCAGAACTCTTTTCTTTTCAAGTACAACATTATTCTTACACATCTTTTTTGAATAATGAGAACTGCTCCCACACACTGGCAACCCATAGCTCATAACCCCTTGGAAAAGTGCAAAGTAGACTATCCGCCGTACCTCACGCGAGATGGTATCCCGAACTTTTAATATTAGAAAACAAAGAGAAGACAACCTACTGACACTATACTTCAAGTGCTGGCACCATGATAAGTGACTATCAACAATGATCCCTAATATTTTACAAGTATTTACCTGTGGGTACCTTTTATAGTTAAGGGACACTATCATTGCTTTTTTGAGTACATTCACTGACATATAATTATTTTCAAACAATTTGGTCATGCTTTTTAAGGTGTTTACCCTTGCACAATCAAGGTTATCAATGTCATCTGCAGTTATCACCACAGGTCAATCGTCTGCGAAGTGATGGAGAGATACATTATTTTCAATTTACGTTTTAGTGATCAATTGACCAAGTTACTTCTTTGGTTGAGATAAAAAGTTAGTGTCACGAGGGGATTCGAACCCACGACCTTCGGATAAATACGCCACTGCTCTACCACTTGAGCTATCGTGACTTCGATCCTCTCGGACACCAACTCTCTATCTCAAACTACAACCGTTCGAATTTTCCCTCTTTTTGCCATGTCGTGTAATCAGGATTTGATTCTCGGCGACTTATGAATATTATTTTCGATATCAGGAGCAATGCGTTTCTTTAGATCATTTACATATATTATAAATAGGAGCGAGCCCAATTGTGAGCCTTGAGGTACACCATGTTCTATTGATAGTTTTAGTGATATTAGACCCATTTAACACACTGATATCTATCTAGGAAGTTTTTACATAAGTCAAGGGCAACACCCCTTACTCAATAAGCCTGTAACTTGTCAAACAGAACAGAATGTTTTGACACTATGTCAAAAGCTTTACTGAGATGAGTGGTCACAATTTGTACGTGTTGATTTTTTTCAAAGTTTACACATTTTATGAGGTTGGCTATCGACAATACCAATGCCATCTCGGAAACAAAATTTCTCACTAGAGCCCGATTTGAGTTATAGGTCTATAATTATTTGCCTCATTTTTACTACCACTCCCTGGTGTAACAATATACTGCGTTAGAAAATCCGGGAAATAACATTCAGAAACACAGATTAATTACACATAGTTCATTCCCGATCGCTCCTCATTACTTCACTAAATTATTGAACAACTAGTCACTAAAAAATACACACAAATAGCGTTTTTTATTAATTGATATTGAACCAATAGCTCAGTCAAATTTGGCTCTTTGGAACTTTACAAGTTTAAAATCTTATCGCACTTATCCGGGAAAAACGTTCATTCGACTGTTCAAGGGAAAAATGCGATAAATCACTATAAGAATATTACCGTGGTTTTCAAACCGTCCTTCGGCTCCTCTCCTTTTATGTACAACATAAACGGATTAATCACGCGCTCGGAACGGCCCCTACAGTAAACTGTCATAATTAAATATTCACACGTTGCAGGCTCAGGCTAAACTTGCTTAGAAGTTGAAATGGAATGAATTTCAAATGCTTACATGCTCGCGTTTACCTTGGGAGATCGGGCAAAACTGAAACAACTGATTCAATTTGAGTCGGATTCGATTAAAAAAATAAAAAAATTAATGACAAATGGTAATTCTTTCTTGAGAGGGCTTTGTTTTTTGCTCAGCAAGCGATGAAACATGTCATGGCATTTCAAGTCCATCCGGTCAGTGAGCTCATGAGGTACCAATTGAGCTTTTTGACTTTTCCAAGTTATTGAGTGTCTTGAAACTGTGCGTTTGTATTCAGATGTGCTGAGAGTCCTCTGACAGTTTGATAAGGGTTTTCTTCCAGGATAAGCTTGAAGACTAGTTGGAAAGTTTGTAGAAATTAAGGTGGGTACGGATTGGTACCACAGCTCCTTTAATTTATTCAGTCACCCTTATCTTATAGGAGTATTAGTACTGATTTTTGCTAAAGTTTTAATGCATTTGATCAGTTCCTATAAATTGTAGAGCTGATAGAAAAAGCAATTGCGAATGACTCCATCCATAGACCACCAAATCTTCTAGCTTTCTAGATCTAAAGAGAAGCCGTCTGATAATTCAAGAATTAGAATTAAATTAGAGGAAAACGCAAATCTGACAGACTCCAAGGAAGGGGTACTAATGGACGGATCAAAGATGGAGCTTTGGTAGGTGTAATGGGGAAAGGGCCGAAATTAGACGCCAGCAAAATCCTTTGGTCTAGTCCAAATCCGTGCTCAGGAGTTAATAAAGAAGAATATGAAAAGAGCGCAGATTTACTATCGGACACTCAGGCGGCTTTAAAGGCGCTAATTTAGTAAGCTTTCATTTCCGAACTACACTGCAAAAACCACATGGCCTAATGGCCCTAGGAAAACACAAGCTCACTTTAGGTCAGGAACAAAGGTACAGAAGGACAACAGACTGACCAACTAGCCAAAAAGGCGCAGCACTCTACCCGTTACCCAAGGGGCAGGGACCACAACCAGGCACACAGGAGAGTGTGTTAAAGAGCTGGTAAATTAGCTTGAGAAAGAAAAACTACTGAACAAAAGCACCAAATATGACGCAAGCTAATTCATAAATCTCTCAAAAAGAAAGCCAAAAGCACTCCTCTCTCCATCGGCGATTTACTTCAAGAATGCTGTACTAAATTGAAATAAAGGTCAACAAATCTAACATTATTTTTCTAAATATAGGTCACAAAGAACCGAAATTTAACAAGGAAAATATTGATGCTAGCGACTATCGATAATTGAGTGTATCATCCTTAACCATCCCCAAACTTTCATAGGAAAACACAATCCCTATCAGTAATGAATTGATTGGCCAACTACTCAAAGATTGTCACACACCACAGGATCTATTGGGTGAAAGTGGTTTGCTTAAGGAGCTTACCAAATGTCCGGCTGACCCCTTTTGTTTAACAAACACCTACAACTTCTCCAATCTAGTGGTATGTATAACTTGCGGTGGTAGAGTGTTTTGCACATGTTTGTAAAAAGGTTACCTACCAAGTAACCATAATTACATTATTCACTTTGATACGGTAATCGATTCCGTATCTAACCTACAATATTAACTTTCACTTGAATTATATCACAAAAAAAAGAAAATGGCGACCAAAACCATAAAGTGGATTTTCTGGGCAAAAGATCGGACATCTATGGTTGAATAAGTATGTTGTTTTCAATATTTTGGAATCCTCCGGAGCAAAAGTACGCCAAGTGGATGTGAAAATGATATAGGAAAATAAATCTTCCTTCGGTTCCCGGGCGGTAACTTCTGAAAACTTTTCTCTTTACAGAGAATTGGCTCCAGGTGCGAAATGTGATAAGATGTTTATTTAACATCTTTTTATTTAACTTTGTCAGACTGAACGCTAAGCCTAATCCAAGTTTCTGATGTATGTTTGTCTCTGCTGGTTTTTTCCGTCAAATTAACTCTTTTTAACTTCAAAATTAACCTTTTCTTAAATTTTATATTAACCTTTTTAACTTCACATTAACCATTTCATTAATACATTAATAAAAAATAAAAAAATAGGCGACGGTATGAAATATAAGCATGTAAAGTAAGATTTTCAATATAAAATAATTGAGCTGTTAGAAGACCACATAAAAATTTATTACAATTAAATATAAAAATAAAGGATTTTTCTTTTAATTTGATATCTTTTAAATAAAATAATAATAATAATTTGGCTCTTACAAGACCGCATGAAAATTTATTACAATTAAAATTAAGAATTACATAAAATAAAATATAAAAATAAAGGAATCTGTTTTGAATTTGTGAAAGAAATACGAAAAATTGTGTTTTGTAAGAGCCATTTTTTTTATATTTAAAAAATAAATTTGAAATATAATGGAATTTTACTTTATATGCTTATAATTCATACCATCTACGACATTTTAATGCTTAAAAGAAACTGTTAATTTGAAATTAAAACAGATTAATTTGAAGTTAAAAATGGTTAATTTCATATCGAAAAGGGTTAATTTGGTGCGAAAAATAGACCTAATGCTCCTAGGTTTTTAAATTATATAAAAATAAACAAAAAACATGAAAATTGATTACAATTAAAATTAAAAGATATGTAAAATTAAATATAAAAACAAATTATTATACTATTAATTTTACTTTTTTTTATTATCAAATTAATTACTTATTTATAGACTTTAATTTATATATTTTTTAAATCGCGAATTAATAGAAATATTTTTGAAGTATATTTTTTTATATTCAATTTTGACTAACCTTTAATTTTAATTAATTTTCATACGATGTTATTTATTTTTAATTTTCAAATTTTAAAAAATCGTTTTATTACATTCCATTTTTTTATACTTTTTAATTTTCATATAGCCTTCCAAGGGCCGAATTAATTTATATTTAAAAAAATCTCAAATACACAGGAACTTTACACTTATATAATTTATATACCATCTCCTAAGTTTTTTTAATGCTTTAAAGAAAGGGTTAATTTGGTATTGAAAAGGGTTATTTGGTGAGAAAAATGGCTCCTAGGTTTTTAAATTATATAAAAATAAGCTCATCTATTAATTTTACTTTTTTATTATAAAATTAATTACTTATTTATAGAGTTGAATTTATTTTTTTTTTTAACCTGGAGTTAATAGAAGTATTCTTGAAGGATAGTGTTTTATATTTAATTTTGACCAAATTTTAATTTTAATTAATTTTCATTTGATATTTTATTTGGGCACATTTATTTATTTTTTAATTTTCTCAAATTTAAAAAATCCTTTTTTACATTTAATTTTTTATACTTTTTAATTTTCATATAGTCTTCCAATTATTGTATAGTTAAAAAAATCTCAAATTACAGGAACTTTACGCCCTTTTATTTCATACCATTTCGTATTTTTTTATGTTTTATAAAAGGGTAAATTTGAAATTGAACAAAAAATAAAAGGTAAAAAGTCAGGTCCACTAGATTCGAAACAGTAGCCGTTACCTTAAAAATGGTTAATTTGACGTGGGAAAAAATATATGTATCGGCAAAAGGACTCTTCTAGTTGGCTTATAGAGCCATGTTTATGTCCTGATACGACTTCTCTACTACCGGTTATTTAATACTAAAAAATAGAAAGTAAATTAAAATTAAATCAAATTCGAGACCTGTACTTCTGGCGGAGGGTTGGATAAACCATGCTGTATGGTTTATTGGTTTATTTTTATAATTTTATAATTGTGATTTCTTTTCTAATTCAGTCGAGGGATCATAAATTATCATCTAATTAGTATAAGAATGAAAGAAAATCTGTATATCATTAATGCTGATCCGATATGCAATTTATTTTCGCTGTGATCAGGAGCATCTGTTGTGTCTTCTCTAGTTCTAATTAAGATGCGTGCAAAATCGCAGATCAATCGCACATTAATTATTACCAGTTGAAAAAAAAAGTTATGATGTTTTGAAAAGTACTGACATACTGGAGAGGTCTATCTACCTTATGGATCCTCTTTGCCAGTTCCATTTTATCAAGTATTGTTCGACTGGGCAGGTCAAGTGATACGTTTGCGCTACGCCTTCAATCACGTCGACAAAGCATGCGACTTACCTGAGGGTGTGCATGATTGAGGAGGCGGAGTGGTCGGGGTATTCCGGACGGCCGGTGAGGAGGGCGGCTCCGACCTGGAATCCTCAGGATCGACGAGAGGCGACACGGAACTCCTGGAGGACCCGGCCCCCCAACCCTCGGCGGAAGTGGCACCACCTTCTTCGAAAGATTTACTCACGAACTGCGTCAGCTGTTCCATTTGGGCGGAAGTACCGTCCTCGCGTTTCCGAATGGAATGTTCTACGGTCCCCGTTCCGCTGTATCCGTCTACCCTCGCCTTTTTCCTCTCTCCCACCTCGGCCACCGCCTGGGCGGTCCTTCCCGACACCACGCCTATCCCGATCCATGCCCCCTTCGCACTCCCCCCTCGACAAACTCAGGATTTATAGGAAACCCACCCTTACGCACCCGACTAATCGAATCACCCTCGAATTACAAGTGGTTAATCCTCCAGCCGACTCACCCCACCGTGTTACCTTTCCCTTCCATAACAATGACATTACATCATATTCCAGGACCTTTTACCCTGGTAGCTAACCGACCCTGCTCACAGACCTTTCTTCCTCCATTCTACATTTTACAACTTAACACCCTCATTGTCAGTTCGAACGTTCACATTATGGAACAAATCGAGATTATAAATCCCCACCGTCCTCATATTATTGTTATCAAATGTCAAAGGAGAAAGATAGAAACAAGAAGAACAAAAATCAAAACATTTAAATTAATATCAATTAATTTCTCTATTTAGCTGAGGTCTTGGGTAAGATGGAAAAGTTAGTGTAACGAGCGGGATTCGAACCCACGATCATCAGCTCAATACGTCGTTGCTCTGACCACTTGAGTTATCGCGACTTCGATCCACGCGCACACTAACTCTCCATCTCAACCTACAACCTTTTCAATATTCCTCTTTTTGCCATTTTTCAAAGGCCGCGGTTGGAAACCGTGACGCTAACTTTTTCATATCAACCGAGACCTTAGATAAAAAGTATAATTAATCTAAATCTGTCTTTCGCTCAGGGGTCAGTTATGGTGCTCAAATCCGGGGTTTTCAGCAGTATGAGATAATTTTTATCTAATGTCTTGGTTGAAATGTACAACCAAAGTAATAAGCCGCTGCTCTCACCACTTGAGCTATCGTGACTTCGAACCACTTGGACACCAAATCCCAAGGAGACGTGGGTTCGAAACCCGCTCGTTACACTAACTTTTTCATCTCCACCGAGACCTTAGATAAAAAGTATAATTGATTCCCTAGTTTTCGTGGTCCGCGTGACCAATTAATATCTTTCAATTAATTAAGGTTTTTATTTGAGATAAAAAAGTCAGTGTCACGAGCGGGATTCGAACCCACGACCTTCGGCTAGGTACGCCGCTGCTCTATCTCTTGAGCTATCGTAACCTCGATCCACTCGGACACCAACTCCCATCTCAACCCCACCTTTTGAATTTTCCCTCCTTTTTTGCCATTTTTCAAATATCGTGTAATCGGATTGGATTCTCGGCGACAAATGAAATGGCCACGGAGAGTTTTAGTGAAGTGTACTTCATTTTAACTTATTAAATTCCCTAGTTTTCGTGGTCCGCTTTACCAATTAATATCTTTCAATTAAGTAACTAGTGAATTTAATAAGTTAAATAATGTACATCTTCACTAATGCTCTAAAACACCATACGTACCCACACATCCATCATCATTCTCGCAGATAAATACAGTTATTCTTTATCTTTCACAATAATATATACATACATATTAAACTATTTAAAAACTGAAAATTTACAAGGTACGGGGTATTCACTATTCCGCCGATCGCCACTCCTCATTCTTACCAAACGCCTAGAACTAGAAACTAGATCACGGGCAGTCGAGATATTTGGCTACTTCGTCGACAGGCAGTTGGGCAGCAGTCCCAAGTGTGACAATGGCAGTATCTAAGGAAAAAACGTACGTGTTGTACTAAACCGTGATTTATATCTCGTATATCTCAGCTCAAATCAGAAAGAACAAATGTATTGATTTGGTTTTAGGCAAATTACAGACAGACGGGACTTCATCCGATGTCATGTTAATTAAAGCTTATTTATTTCATGTTGTTTCAGGCAAAATTCGAATGGTGGTGTCCGAGGGGATCGAAGTCGCGATAGCTCAAGTGGATAGACCAGCAGGCGTATTGAGCGGAAGGTCGTTGGTTCGAATCCCACTCGAGACATTAGCTTTTTAATCTCCACCAAGACTTTAGATATAAAGTGTCTCATATTGCTGAAAGACCCGGATGTGGGCACCATAACAGAAATACTGATCTAAATTAATTAATTATACTTCCAATTAATTAGGGTTTTTAGTTGAGATAAAAAAGTCAGTGTCACGGGCGGGATTCGAACCCACGACCTTCGGCTAGATACGCCGCTACTCTTCCACTTGAGCTATCGTAACTTCGATCCACTCGGACACCAACTTCCCATCTCAGCTTCACCTTTTGAATTTTCCACCCTTTTTGCCATTTTTCAAATGTCGTGTGATCTGTTTGATTCTCGGCGACAATTCAAATGGCCACGGAGAGGTTTCGTGAAGATATACTTCGGTTTAATTATTAAATCCATTACAGTTCGTGGTCCGATTGACCAATTAACATTTTTCAATTAATTAATATTTATGAAAGGTTTTGGTTAAGATAAAAAAATCAGCGTCACGATGGCTCGGGTGGTAGAGTAGCGGCGTATTTTGCCGAAGGTCGTGGGTTCGAATCTCGCTCGTGACTCTGACTTTTTTATCTTAACCAATACCTTTCATAAATATTCATTTATGCAGAGTATTTGTACTTTCTCAAAGTGTGCGTTTTCTGTGTAGATGTGTTAGGGTTGTGTATCGTGTTGAGAGTGTTACTGTGATATTAATGTGGTTTTTTTTATATATGTTTGATTTTGAAGAAATGGGGAAGGAAGCAGGGACAGAAATTAATTTTTATATGAGGAGTCGGCTTCTTTGAGGTGAAAGGAATCGACAATGGAAAAAGTTAATCTTTTTATGTAAGGTTTTTGGTTGAAATTAAAAAGTCAGTGTCACGAGCAAGATTCGAACCCACGACCTTCGGCTAAATACGCCGCTGTTCTACCACTTGAGCTATCGCGACTTCGATCCACTCGGACACTAACTCTCCATCGCAACCTACAACCTTTCGAATTTTCCCTCTTTTTGCCATTTTTAAATCCCGCTCGTGACACTAACTTTTTAATTCCAACCAAAAACCTTACATAAAAAGATTAACTTATTTCCTATAATAAAGATTAACTTTATGTGTTTAGGGTAGTGATTGTTATGTAGGATATGTTTGTATATCTGTATGTTGTGAAAAGATTCATGGCTCAAGGCAATAATTATGAGTAGTTTATGTTTATTATTGTAATATCCTATGTAATATCGTCTTATCTATAATGTACTGTGCCAACCTCCTCGAGATACGAGCAGGTAGGGTTAATGTGATTCAAGGTACGTTTCTGTTTAGGCAAAGTGTTGCGTAAACTTTATAACGGTGATTTTCTGGATGACGTTTAATGTATGATGAGCCCAAGTTTTGAGCTTTTTCCCCTTTCCAATGGCCTAGTTAGTTAACTGTTGTTTCTGTAATAACTGAAAGATTCTCAGCAAATTCTCGAACAGTTGTTCTGGGATTTTCATCGACCAAAGATCATATAACATCATCGTCTAGGGAAGAAGTCTCTCTAAGACCTTTTTCGTCTTCAATTAAAAAGTCTCCCTCTCGAAATTTTTGAAACCATCTCTGAACATGGTCCCACTCATGTGCCGTCGCCCCAAGCTTCATTCATGTTTCTCGTCATTTGGACACCGTTCCGTCGGAGTTTAACCTCGTAAAACGAAATTACGCGAAATCACGCATTGACACGTTATGAATTATTCTTAAGTAACGAAATCTTCTGAGATAAATAGACATTTTTGTTTGGAGGAAGATGAAAAAGTTTTGACAATCGTACAAAAGAATAATCCATCAAATGTAAACAGATTTTTATATAGAGGGGTAATTGAAAGAAAACATTTTGTATCCACAGGGTATTGGGTTGCATAAAACGAATATCGATTTCCTGGTTTAAAAAAATATATATGTGTAATTTAAATTTGAATCAAATAATTTTCACCTTAGTGTTTGGATCGTTATGAATCCCCTTTATACAATCCCCCTCGACCTAGATTATTCCTGCTATAACTTTTTATTGATGTAGCCCATCTGGCTGTAAGTGATGTTAACCGAGGAAAAAGTCAGACCGTTTAATTTAATCATAACATTTACCGGATTCACCCTAAAAGTGGTCCGTTTTTATGAAAACCACGGTCAACTCGATAGATCTTCATTTCGTGACTGACCCTCTGATCTTGCCCCTGCCAATACTGGCAGCCCCTAAGGACATATGATTCACAATCGAACGAACTGGCCACACATCCAAATATTATCCAAAGAAGAGAACTTTATATAATTTTATATTTTAACAGTTGACGATTTCAGTCGAAGTATTATTAAATCAAATCTAATTTTTATCGGGACCTTTTCCGTTAATGTTCCGCGTTCGGTGACAGAGGTCAGGTCTCTGGGCTTCCGCTCTTATCCTATGTTATTTTATGTTTTGAGTCAACGTGTATTGTTGTACACCACTGTATGATTGTACTGAAATTGTATGTATTGGTGTATTGTGTTGTATACCAGTTGTCAAAGAGTTCGGTAGTTAAATAAAAATGAACTTTCTGGCACTCTACGACGCTACCAAAACCAAGGAATCGGCAGTTCGTTCCTTCAGGAAAAGGGCCATCTTCCACTAGGTTCAGGAGGACGAGGCTGAATTTGGCAGGCGTGCAAGGCGGAAATGACGTTAAGAGTAACACATACAACTCATCAAACTGGCTCAAGACCGCCATATTCGACCATTGTGTTGTTCATATACGCTTAGGTATACTAAATAGTAAGAGTTAAATTTTGTGAAAGATAGTGAAGTATAAAGCATAACACGTTCGTTGATTGGTGCAACTGCATGCACGAAGTCTGTTCGAACTCTATTTTGCGTCTTGTGTCTATTTTCCTCCTATACAGGCTGAGATAGCTACTCGTGTGAGATGAAAAGCCAAGTCCTGAAGGATAGGCAGACCAAGATAATAGGTAGCCATCAAATTATAGATTCATAGTCCATGCAGTAGTGTATATATTGAGTACTGGATGTATATGTTGCATGATATTTATGTCTAACAGAAATCGTGGCTAATTTAAACAGTGAAGAATTTATGTCAGAGCCATACCCTGCCCATAAAAAAAACCGACCACCTGGTTTTTGCACGAAATAATAGCCAACTTTGGAAATGCATATTTTTTCAGCCTTTTAAGTCACAGACCTGCTCTAGGTCTGATTTTTTAGAAGATTAATTTTTGTACTTTCTACGAAAACATCCAATTTGAGGAATTGAGGAAATTGTCTTTGGAACGACACCATATAGCAATCGATACGAATTTTTGATATCTTTCAATTGGTCACCTTCCACTTTGCCCGATTTCTCGTCACTTTTCGAGTTATTCGCGATTTTTGCGCATAAAAGCGTGGTTTTTCACGTGGTCATGGAAAACAAACCGATCCCTCTCCCTCTCCCTCTCCCTCTCTCCCCCTCTCTCTCACCCTCTCTCTCCTCCCTCTCTCTCTCTCCTCCCTCCCTCTCTCCACCCCTCTGGCTCCTCCCTCTTACTCTCTCTCCCTCTCACCCTCTCTGTCTCCTCCCTCTCTCTCCCAATCTGTCTCCTCCCTCTCTCTCTCCCTCTACCTCTCCCTCTACCTCTCCCTCTACCTCTACCTCTCCCCCTTCCCTCTCCCCCTTCCCTCTCCCCCTCTCACCCTCTCTCCCTCACCCTCTCTCTTTCTCCCTTTCTCACCCCCTCTCTGTCTCCTCCATCTCTCGCTCCCTCTTTCTCCCCCTCTCTGTCTCCTCCCTCTCTCTCCCTCTCCCTCTCTCCCCCTCTCTCATGTTGAACCGTTATATTTTCGCAAATTTTACGCTCTACAACTTTCGTTCCGAGGACTTTAAAAAAAAAAAATGAATAGGGAAGCGACAATTCTCCCATTTTCTTACAAAACGTGGTTTTTAACGCGGGCTGCCGATAACTATTTGTAGTAAAGTGAAGAGATCAGGGATGAAGCCGTGCAGGTGAAAGAGGCAACTTGTTTTTCTGCTGTCGAACTTTCAGCTGTATTTGAAGCCTTCTTCAGGACTCTATTTAAGTACAATCAACGTTTCATTACAGATTGCATATATAAAAATTATAATGATAATTCAATCACTTACTTGAAAAAGTATTTTAAAAACTTTACAATCAGTTCGGACATTTGTCGTAATAGAAGGGACCTCATCACGACAATTCAGCTTTTACTTCAAATTTCACAGATGTTGGGGCAATTTGGCTTCGAATAACGTATATGGTAAATTGTTATCTTTTTTTTTATTCTTTTTTCTATGAGCACGTAAAAAACCACGTTTTTTTGCCCAAAACTCGCGATTGAGAAATCGGGCAAGTCTATTTTCCTCCTATGCAGGCTGAGATATCTACTCGTGTGAGATGAAAAGCCAAGTCCTGAAGGATGGACAGGGGTGTTCTTAACAAAGCATTGTGATCTGGTAAAAACCCTTAAGCTTAACGAAATGCTTTAAATAATACTGGACATTCCAGGCCAAGAACATAAAGAAGCCGACTCATTATTACCTTAAACCTTAGACTGAACTGGAACCCATGGTCCGAGTCCATCAAGGTTTTTGACGGGAAAAACTATTGTCTTTCCTCTTGGGATCGAGAAGTGAGTTTGTCCTGTTTGTAAAAGAATTCGTCATTGTTTAATACAAAAGGATCGATTAGCGGAATACTCCATTGCCGAGCGAGCTAAAAAAAACGAGACTTATAAACAATAACTTCCGACCGTTTGTCGTCTCCTTAAGGCCTGGAATGGGCGATTAATCCGAATAAAAGGGTTGACGGCCGGCAGGGCAAGGGCCCGACGATTTGTTTCCAGTCTATTGAATAAAGATTTAAGGTGTTCATTTGAATATTTGTGCCATTCGGGGGCGTCATTAGATTAATGGCCGGGCTGAGCGAAAGCAGGAGTAATTGAATTAAAATTTATATCACCACCTCTCGGCCACAGCGATTAGACACAATCGGAGCCGGGAGTTAAATGAGACGAAAAGAGCCCAAAGCAATTAGAACAAGGAAAGAGTGGCGTTGGGGGGTTTCGACCCTCCATCCTCGACCCCCTTTCATTATACAATTCAAAACAAGAGGATGGGACTTCATTCGATTACAGCTCAGGGTATAAAACTTGGACAACGGAAATTTCCCTCCAAGAATTATAACCATAGTTGCTTGTATAATCACCATTTTTACCACATTAGCTCGACTGAGAAACGACATGCCCTGCACCTTGACATATCGCCTTTAATTATTTAGACCACTAATTTGGTTTTCACTCTCAACATTCCACAACCCAGAAGGTGCTTGGCGTTGTAGACCACATATCCTCATTCTTAGAGAATAAAGAATACTGTAGACCTTCCTAGACGTGTCACAAGCATTTGACCGCCTCTGGCATGAGGGTCTTCTGTACAAAGTAAAGCGCGTTCTTCCAAATACCTTACACCTAATCCGACTACTGTCCTGTGAGTGCGGGAGTGCAACAATGTACTTTGACCACTCTCGTGTCTCCTCTACACCTCGGACACCCCAACTACAAACTCTTCACGACCACGGTGTTCTAATAACCAGGCTGAGATAGAAGACAGAACTGCGAATATCTTGACAGGCAGCCTCATTTCACTCACTATTTTACAAAATAACAAAAATTGTAGTGAAACGGCCAGGGAAATTCGACGTCATATACGCATTTTACAAGACAGAGGATGGAAAATAGCATTGCCTTGGATAAAAGCGCACGCAGGGCATGGGGGAAACGAAGAAGCATACAAACGAGCTAAAGAAGCTGTTTTTTTTTATTGGCCTTATGATCTTTGCATATTAGCCATGACGAATTTTTATACATGTTGTTCAAATTGGGGGTTATCGGGAAAAAAGGGCCAGAGGCGACGGTGGGAATCGAACCCACGGCCGCGGCGTGAGAGTCTCTCATGCTAACCACTCGGCTACCGCGGTCCTTCCCACAAAGAAGCTGTTAGGACATGGAAATTTCTTTGACAGCAATCTAGACCCAATCTACAGTTTTGGTGCCCCTTCCGCAATCATAACACCTCGGTGTATATACCTGCGGGACTATTCGGGGTTTCCTCCATGGATTTCAAACCAAATGTTCCAGGCGGATGCCAGGGAACACCTTGCTGACCATTATATGATTTTTACGGATGGTCCTCTGGTGGAAGGTAAGGCTGGGTTTGCTCTTTACGACTCAGTACGGAGGAAGAGTAAAACATTTTCTCTCCCTGCAAATAGCTCCATCTTCTCTGCCGAATCCATGGCTATTCTAAAGGCATGAGAGTATGTAAAGAAAATAGATGTTAAGAAAATTGCTATCGTGACGGATTCAAAAAGTATCGTCTCCCACATAGAGAAAATAAATACCAATTCGAAACTGGACCATGTAACAGTAAATATTTTGCTAGTGTATAGGAAACTGGTCAACAGCGACAAAATATAACTCTATGCTGGATTAGAGGGCATTCAGGGATCCGTGGGAATGAGCTGGTAGATGTGAAGGCGAAACAGGCTATCGATACAGGGGAATTCTGCGAATATAAATACACAAAAAGCGATTGTAGACGTTTACTCAATGCGAGTTGGCTATCTGAGTGGCAGGAATTTCATAATGGCTCCGCAGGCGGATCGAATCAGTCCAGATTCCCCGTGGTACCCAAGGCTCCGTGGTTTCAAGGATGCAGAGCAACTCGCGACTTCTATACAGTAATCACACGGATCAGAAGCAGCCATGGCTTATGGGGTGCTCATAAATATAAGATTGGCCTGAGAGAATTTGCCAATTGTGCTTCCTGTGATTGTACAGAGGACATGAACCATATAATTATGGAATGCCCAGAATACGAGAATATGAGACTTCTAGAATCTCATCAGTGGCATCGAATCCTTGGTTGGAGTGGCCAGACCTTTTTCATTGGAAACTTTAATTACATCTGGGAGAAGAGACATATACCATCTCATTTATTGTTTCATAAGGGAAAGTTGCATTGAGGTGTAATTCAAAGGTAGACATGTAACTTGGGGCGCGTGCTTCGGCTCGGGTCTCTTTTCACCTGCCTCGCTAAGTGGTGGTGGTATCATGTTTAAAAAAAAAATTAAAAAAAAAAAAAATATATATATATATATAATACATGGGTAATACATGATGGGGTGATACATGGGTAATATAATATCATAAACCCACACACACACAAAAAAAAAAATTTGACAAAAATTCTCATCATCTACATAAAACGAAACTGCAGGGAACAGACCGTCCATAATTGGGGAAAAATGTGGAAAACTTCATCCAAAGCTCTTCGGACTAAGGATTACTTTCCTACTAAAAGGAGTAGACTAGCCACCCCAATTACACTCAACTATAAAACAACAATGATGTTAAGCGGTCACGGCAAACATCGAGAATATCTTGCTCGATTTAACATCGTCGAGTCACACAACTGTCCATGAGCCGAGATTCAGGACGGGGATTACATCGTTTTCTCCTGCACAATGTATGACATCGAGAGAAGCATCCTAGTACGAGGAATCACCCTTGAATCAGAGGACCTTGGCCTCAAACAACTGGTTGAAAAAAATATCTTAAATATTTGTGCAAATTTCTCAATAATATAGACTTTAATGTGTGATGATTAGTGATCGTTAGTCGATGATTATTCGGAAATCGTGAGGTGCGGTCTGGTGTGATGTAGGTAGAAAAACATTTTGGTGTAACTGTGTTTGTGTTCTGCGTAATTGTGCCATTCTTGTGTGTCGTGTTGAAAGTGCCTTGTTGAGTGGGGCACACGACACGCGAAAATGGCACAATTACAACAAACACTTTGAGCCCTGAAGATGATCTAAATAAAGATCGAAACGTTGGCACGATAAAGAAAATGTTTTTCTGAAACCTACATCACACCAGACCGCATCTCACGATATCTGAATAATTATCTCTCAGCAAAACGGATCAATTAAGATTTCTACATGTAGGTGCAAAAACCCATTCCAGGAGGGGGGATCCTGAATCACCCAAAATCAGGGCATCAAGGCCTCCATTCTTGTTCCATACGCCCAAAAAGGTTACTATTTCTTAAAACCCTGCTGTCATGAAAACTGCCTGTTCATGAATGATTTACCTAATAGCATACACAATCGGGACCACATACAATTTAGCGAATGATTTCCGTGACGATCGACAAAGTTGGATTCATACTCATGAGTTTTTTCAGTATTTAAAAGGTTCCATCAATACATCCTATGACACTGGGCATGCGAGCGTCATTCTGAAAGCGGTTCACATCCACAACGTTGTCAGTCCACTTGACAATTACATGAAACAATGCTTCATCCACTGTTATCGCAAATGATCGCTGAAAATGTAAAATGTTATTTTTTTTCTTCTTTTTTTTTCTATGAGTCACGTTTTTTTGCCCAAAACTCGCAAATAACTCTAAAACGATTGAGAAATCGGGCAAGTGACAAATGGAAATCTTATTAAAATTTCCTCTGGATTTCTATAGGGCGCCGTTTCAAAGACGATTTCCTGGCTCCACAGCCCGATTTGAAATTTTCGTAAAAAGTGAAAAAATTAACACGTTCTAGAATTTTTTAATATACCGACGAATGAATGTAGGTAGGAAAACATTTGAAAAAATCTTGTTCAGCGTAAAATTTTCTAAAAAATGAGATATAGTGCAGGCCTGTGACTTAAAAGGCTGAGAAAATAAGTATGTCGAAAGTTGGCCATTTTTTCAAGCAAAAAACAGGTGGTCGGTTTTTTTATGGGCAGTGTATTTCAACCACCAGCTTATACGTGTTGAGTCGACACATCTATACCAATAGACATTCTTCGTGAATTTTAATTTTTTTCGACTTATTTAGCATTGTCGAATAGTCTGGCTTCTAAACTTGCATTTAGGATTCTCGATAGGAGATTCAAGGTAGAATTATGCGGAAAGCCGAAATTCCAAGCCCTCGTGATATCATTGCACAAATACATCGTCATTTATAAACAAAAATTTGTAAAATTTCATTTTTCTCCTGTAAAAGTAAACAAAATCCTTTGGGAGAACGATTTACTATTTATTCACATACCTATTTGCAGTCAGAAAACGCATAGATAAGTAGATGAATCATTAAAAATACCTCTCGTCAATCTCGCCCCGGAATAAAGCCGGGAACACACTTAGCCGATGAAACGCTACGCTGCGCTACATCAATTACACCTGCATGATGGTATCATCTGAGAATTTACATTTTATTAATGAGGTTAGGGAGCTTTAAGTGCTACAAGTTGTGGCGTAAAGATGAAACAGGTCCGACTGGATCAGATTCCTTTAGCAATGGTTGACCCAAAGGTGTAGTTGGTCAGAATATCAAAAAGTTATACCACAAATGTCTAGTAAAAAGGTGAACAGATCAAACAAACAGCTGTATTCTGTACTACGCTGAAACCACGCGCGAGATATTTTTTATCGAATTTTAAGCTGATAAGGAAAATTTGTCGTAATAAAAAGTTTCGGTCCCACCGAGATTCGAACTCGGATCGCTGGATTCAGAGTCCAGAGTGATAACCATTACACCATGGGGCCTTATGGTTGAAAATGTATCGTAGCAATATATATTTTTATTTATCATATGTTCATGTTTTTATTCGGGCACATCGAAAATTAATTAAACAATTTAAAGGTATCGTTTCTTCGCTTGGCTGTACTTTTTCCGGGCTTAAGCTGGGAACACGTTTACTCGATGCAACGCTATGCGACGCTACCCGATGCTACCCGACGCAAATCCAAAGTTCAATTTTCCATAAGATAGTATTACCCAGTGCACATCTGCCCGATGCCACTCAATGCTAACCTACTCTATGCTATGCGATCCCCACTGTTCAGATTTTCATCGGGTAGCATCGAATACAGTCGAAGAAAAAAGAACCGTACACTCATATTTTTATTTCAAACTAGAAAATTGATCAAAACACTGGAATACTATTTTTTGATGTAATGAATTTCACTGACAATCTATTACACGGTTTTGCTCATAAAATTTAACTAACAATTTATTTCATGGTTTTACTCATAAAATTAGGCCATTTTCGTCAAGTAGCTTCAGAACAGGACATTCGTATTTTTTGTGGTGTATTTCAAACTATGCAATTTTGTCGTTATATTAATTAAAACATTCTTATTTTAATGTAAACCAAATTAAACGATTTCAAAAATGCACGAGTTTTTATAAAAATTATTTAATTATGATGGTTAGGAAGAAAATTTATCAAAACACCGGAATAACTTTAATTATAACAATTAAATTTTATTAACAATTTATTACATGGTTGTGCTCATCAAATTTAACTAACAATTTATTTCATGGTTTTGCCCATAAAATTAAGCCATTTTCGTCAAGTAACTTCAGAACAGGACATTCGTATTTTTTGTGGTGTATTTCAAACTATGCAATTTTGTCGTTATATTAATTACAACATTCTGATTTTAGTATAAACCAAATTAAACTAGATCAAAAATTCATGAGTTTTTATAAAAATTATTTAATTATGATGGTTAGGAAGAAAATTTATCAAAACACCGGAATAACTTCAATTATAACAATTAAATTTTATGTTATTTAAATTTTTACTTACTTTTTTACTTTTACTTCACAGAATGATCACCTTAAGCCATGAATCCTTCCACCACAAAAACATAAAGATATACAAACAGATCCTCCAAAACAATCTCTACCCTAAACACATAATCAACAGAATAATCAACAATTACAACTCAACACTAACACCATCCACTATTACTAATAATACTGCATCAAATCTATCAAATATAAACAAACCAACATACATTTCCATGCTATTCATTCACGGCCTATCACATAAATTAAACACATTTCTCTCGTCCGATAACTTTAAAATAGCTTTCAAAAAGTCAAACACTTTTTTCCAAAAATTAAAGATCCCACACCAATAACAAATAAGTTTGACGTAATTTACAAAATCAATTGTTTAACTCTCGGCAACTTACATCAGAATTACATCCCAATATCTCGATAAGAGAGTAAAGCAGCATATCTACGATTGCAAAAATCCCAAACAAAATCCTACAGCACTCGCTACCCACCATTTTGAACACAAACACAATTTCGACTTCAACAATCAAAAAGTATTACACACAGAACAAAACAAACATAAACGTAATTTCTTAGAAACGGTTTATATCAACATAGATAAACACAACATCAATTACAGAACAGATACATGTAAACTCAGTCGCAGCTACGCCAATATCATTAATCAAATTCAATACAGATAACATACCTATATCATCACATTACATTCCACACATCAAATATTTTTCACATAGTCTAATTTCCCAACAATTTAGCTTTCCTTTTCCTATTTATCCCCTTTCTATATAATCCTGAAAGGATAATCGGGCCGAACCATTACCAACACATTTTTTCCCTTCGTCGGCTCTTTTCACCTCTAAGAAGCCGACCGCTTTATACAAAAATGTCTTTTCTATTCCGACATCCTTCCCCACCCCCTTCAAAATCCAAAGTAAATTAAAAAAAATATTCAAAAAATAGTAAATTGAAAATATAAACTATACTCGCCTACTTCTGTGGAAAAAAAAGTCCTTAAGTTTATTTAACCGGCTTCCTCTATTTAGTTCAGCATAGCAAAGATACTTTAGCTAAAAACAGTAGTATAAACACAAAATAGAAAAATCTCACTGGCATTCTCGACACGACACCCAAGAATGACACAAGTACACAGAAGACAAACACTTTGAGTGAGTAGAAATACTTTGATTGAATATAAAAATATATATTTTATGCATTGTATAAATTCCCTTTTTTCAACATCCTAGATGTATTTGTTAAATTTAAACAATGTTTGTATATCCCAGGCCCTGAAGATGATCTCAATAAAGATCGAAACGTTGGCACGATAAAGAAAATGTTTTTCTGAAACCTATATCACACCAGACCTCATCTCACGATTTCTAAATAAATATTTTATACAATTTTTAATTGTTTTCTCTCTATGAATCAGTATTTGAAAGGTTTAATTTAGTTTTTTTTTTTTTTTTTACTTTTCTTCTTTCTTTTTTTTTTTAATAGAATCACGTGAATGATACCCAAGCCATATATGTTTTTGTATAACTTTTCTTTATGAAAATTAGTAATTTTTCTTAATAAAGCATCATTTGTGTGTATGTCGGGTTCAAATGCAGGGCCGCTGGATTCGAACCCAGGACCTTCACCTTACAGTGATGAGCGCCGTGTCAATGCCTAAACCATTGCGGCCACCAATGCCCCAAAAGCATCATATTATTATTATTATTATGAATAGTTTTAGGACTAGCAAAGTACATTGGTCATTGCCAGCACTCTTATTCTTTGTTGTTCTTCTTTCCTTCTCATATTTTCTTCCTAGTAACTCATTTTTCTGATGTTGCGGTCAAGTTATGTCCACGTCTATTGAGCTCTGCATATTAAGGTGACTGAATTTCTTATTTCCTTCTCTTATTGACAGCTTCTTTCTACCTCATCAGTCAAGGACAAAACTTTTATTCTTTTTTCTAATAAAATTACTATCTGTATAATAATACATTTTTTAATTTTTTGGAATATCAAACATATTTACAAAACTATGTCATGAGGGGAGTTAGCAACCATTGTTGTTCGCTCAACTTTACACAAGGGCAGAGGCAGAGAGGGCCACCAGGGCCACCTTTGCTTTAGTCATCTGGTATGAATTGGGCTAATGGGTTGGGGTGAGTGGAGAATTTATCACGGAATTTAGAAAATTTGATGGAGGGTGGTACTGGAGACACAGTAGGGAGTGATGACTATGATTCTGAGGACTTTGGATTGGAAAGACTGAATTTGTTCACTGTTGTTAGGTTTAGTAGTGCCTCACAGTTCTAGTCCACGTGTCCAAATCGGTTTCAGTATGTGTAGAGTGACAGTTTGTTTTTTGTTGTAAGTAGTTTATAGAGAAGTCTTGAGTTCCTATCTTTTTATTTGTATTTGTCAGTTCCAGATTAAGCATGTTTCAAGGTATGACACAAGGTAGTGTACACAGTTGGTTTTAGGGATAAAAATGTGTTTGAGGAATATTGTGTGGGGTGTTTTGCTTCTGAAGGTAAATGTAACATGGGAGCATTTGTTTGCATTAATTTTTATCCTCCAAAGTTTGCCTCCATTCAGCTATCCATTGGACCTGTGCCTGGAGCTCCTCCGAGATGATTGCAGGATCAGGGTCAGAGGAAAGCACAGCTGTGTTGTCTAAAAAGGATGCAAGGATGCTAGAGGGTGTAGTTGAGATGTCTGAGGTGTAGAAGAGGTGCAAGTTCCACTCCCACAAAACAGTAGTCTCACTCACCTCCCTCGAGAGAACAGATATCCTAACTACACCCTCTAACCTCCTTGCATCCTAGTCTGACTAGTCTTATTAGTCCTTAGCAAACTCAAAACATTATAATAAACAAAAAATATTTATGCCCCAGTGCTCTCGGTATTCTTCAGGGTCTCTCTTTCCAAACTAATAAATTACATTCACTCAGTACATTGATACAAATGTGAACTGTTTTTTCATTCAAGCCGAGAAATAATGATGCAATTAATCTCATTCGTTCCAGTCTGACTACTCGACATTACTTGGGGATCAAAGTGTCTGACTCTTCCGTTCTTGTTAATATTTATTCTACCGTTTATGGCCCTTAGGTGTTTGATTACCGATCTGTGTCCCAGCTCATAGGTCATGCAAGGTGTCAAAGTTCTTTCTTTGCACATTTAATTCTCTGCAAACCGGCCACAACCATCTTTCAAGCCAAATTACTAGCCGTAGAAACATGTGCACATGACATAAATAACAAACATTTCCAGGATACAACAAAAGTAATACTAATTATTTAAATAATACACAAAATAATAATACTATCAGATAGCCAGGCAGCTAACGGCTCTACGAGCCTACAAGAGCAACCCAAAACTGGTTTGGAACCGCCTAGATACCCTAAAAACTAGGACTTACAATGAGGGAATTTCGGGTAACAAAGCGGCAGATATACTAGCTAAAAAGAGACTATTGTTTCAAAGGCCTATATATATTTTTTGTGGCAAATACAAAAAGCACATTAAAAACGAACTAGAATGCTGGGTAACTAGAGAATAAAACAAATAATGGGAAAATATGCCAAGCTAAAAGCAAAACTACTTGAAAAAACATTCCAATAGGAGAAAGAAAAAATCCTACTCAACAGAACGTCGTTAAAAACCATAACCTCAAGTTTGTTCAATCTGACTTTCAAAAATGTCAGTTGTGAGACAGCCCTTCTCAAAATCTCAGATGATATTTACCTAGGCATTGATTAAATAAGCGTACTATTATTGTTCTACTAGATTTTTCTAATGCATTTGGCTCCATAAATCATAATTTGTTTATTTGGAAACTGACGCGTCTTTTTGGGTTTTTTTCTACTGCTACTAATCTCATCTATCTCTCTGACAGAACTCAGAGAGTAAAAAGCTTCTAATTCTATCTCTTCTTCTCGCTCAATTTCAGCTAGTGTATTGCAAGGCTCTATTCTTGGACCTTTACTCTTTTCCATGTTTCTAAATAATGTTCTATGAATTTTTGTCCTAAAGTTAAAAATCTCGCCATTATTTTTAACTCCAACCTTACATGGCATGACCATGTGTGTTTATTTATTAAAAAGATGTTCAAGCCTCTATTCTCTTCGACGCCTTAGTTTTTTCACTCCGCAGAAAACTAGAATTCTCCTTATTAAATCTCTAATAATTCCTTTATTGTCTTATTATAGTGCTATTTTTTCATTTTCTTTAGACTCTCAATTTGCTCATCATCTTTAAATTGCTTATAATTCCTGCGTTAGACACTGTTATGATCTTAAAAACGAGATGATATTTCTTCCTATATTAATTTCTTCAGCAATCTTAACATTCTAAGCATTTATAAACTTAAGGGTTTTAATATACACATTTTAAATTAAATCAAATAAATGTCCTCAATATCTATCAACTTTTTTCCCCCAATTCTTCATCCAAACACACCAATCATATCCCAAGCCTCTCTCTTTTAACACTTTAGCCTTATCCTTCAGAATTGCAGGGTCAAAACTATGGAATTTGCTTCCCCCCGGAAGCACGTTCAGCTTCCTCGCTGGCTTGTTTCAAGTCCATACTCCATAGTATCTGAGTTTTACTAACTACATCAATCATCTCAATTTCTTCCCATTTCCTTTTATCTCTTTTTGTTTTTCTTTTGTAATGTGGTTTCATCATTCGATTATAAATAATATTTTAAAGAATATATTATTATCATTATTCAATTAATTAATCTTTATGTAAGTATTGATTGAGTTAAAAAAGTCATTGTCCGAGCGGGATTCGAACCCACGACCTTCGGCTAAATACGCCGCTGCTCGACCACTTGAGCTATCATCTCGGACACTATACGGAACGTGGAATATAAAATACCACTTGGAGACAAAAAATGTCTAGAGGAGATAGAGACAACAGAACATTCAGTAAAATTAAAGTATCCTCTATGAGAGGGAATTGCTAAATAAATAAAAAATTATTTAAAACATAATAATTTATTTGTTAGACCAACAAAAGAGAACTGGTACACTCAAGTATTTTCTCTATATTAATTACTATATCTAATTTACCACACAACTGGCAGTGCTGTAAATGTGTGGTGATTAGTGACCGTTAATCGATATTTATTTAGAAATCGTGAGACCAGACTGCATCTCACGATTTCTAAATAAAGTGCTGTAAATGTTCAATTATCATATACCTTCCTTCTTGAAAGGTTCTTGAACTGCCCTGTAATTTTATTTACACCTGTAAAGACAAAGTTGAATAATTTTTGCTCATTGTGCATATTAAAGTGATTTTCTACTGTTTTTAATAATCCTAATCCATTTTTATAACTGTAAGAACATGCATGTTTACCAGATAAGCCTAGATTCATTAATATGAAAATTATGAAACAAATTAGCTAAACAAAACATTTTCTTAATAATAGTAACATGTGATCAAATGAAAACCATCAAATATTTAGTCTTTTCATAAACAGTTGCCATAGTAATTAAATTTTGGCATTATCATTAAATTTTTGTGTCAAAATTATATTGTACCAACTTTACGTGGTAAGTTTTGTTTTTAAATTTGAATAACTTTTTTTTTCTGTAGTACTAGCAGTGTTTTTTCCTCAAGAGTCTTGTTATAAATCAGGGAAACTAGGTTTTCTACGACCCGCTGTTGAATTTACATGAAATGTTTTATTTAATGCATTTTTATGTAGCCGTTAATTTGCCTTTTAGTTTTCTGTGGGACCTTTTCAGCAAGAACCTAGAGACAAAATTCAAAGAAGGTTCCTTCTTCAGGGGAGTTCCTCAGGCAGAACAAGTACCAAGAATACACGTCAACACCATGATCTCAATGTTTTGATAAGAAATTTCAAATTAAAGTACTAAATAGGGCAGACGAGAGAAGGAATTTCAGTAAATACTGGCAATATCTCGTACCCAAATGGCTCCAACAGTGGGTCATTACTGGTGTTTACAGAAATTAAACCTTGGGCAATATGCCGCTGTATTTCAGGCGGAGACTGTGGCTATTGAACACTTTGCCAGGGAGATTAAAATGTTGGGTGATTCCAACAAAAGAATATTTATTCGGACAGTTAGGTGACGAAGGCAGTTACCTAATCAGTAAAATTCAGAGCTGTCTGGGATTGCATTAAAGACTTGGCAGACATTGGTGAAATTAATGAAATCACCCTTGTTTGGGCACCAGGGCAATGAGGAAGCCAATACGCTGGCAAAGGAAAGTTCCATCAGGCCCACAATCCTTTTGAAGCATACCAAATTACAAAAAACACAGATCAATTTAACAAAGAGTTAGTAGCATATCAAAGCACAGAGGCATGCAAAGTTCGTTGAAATACCAACAGAACTAGATTAGGACCAGAATGATAGTAAGACTGCTGATTGGACCCAGCCAACAGCCGGAAGCAAATATTAGCAGATATTGCCAGGAAGAACAGACATAACATGTTCTCTGTTGGTGAGAAGTACTATGCAAGATGTCCTACTCCTGGGAGAGAAAGCCATGGTTTGAATGCTACACATGATAGCATTTAAGAAAAGTGTTGGGTCCGTTAAAATGCCACAAGCTAAATAAATAGCTTTAGATAATGATGGGGTTGCACAATTGACCAATATTGGTTGCATTGCATAATGACATCAAGAAACCTGCTCCCAATAACCCTAGCTTTTAACATTTCAACGAAACTCCAGCATTCGGTGGTCAGAGTGGGATCTTATTTGTTTGTCTTTATAATAACCAGGTATTGCTGGAGAAAATAGCTCTTATATGTGCAAGGCTGCTTTTTCATTTCTTTTCAATTTTTGTTTTGGAATATAGAAGATAATTCGTGTTTGACATTATCAAACATGCTGTTTGGTTTTCTTTAAATTTGCATCCTTCCTGGATTGTGTGACAGAGAATTTTTACCGCTCTTATTCTGTTGTGATTATTGACTTTAATGCCTCGTATAAGAAGAAATGTTGGTAGTTTGATTGGTTATAAGGAAGATTTAATTGGTAAATAAACCTTTATTGCGACCGGTCTAATATTTCAATAAAATAATTTTGTAATTTGATACTTATCATTGGCCATCTTGGTCTGCCTATCCATGCTGGTTTGGTCTGCTCGACATGTTTCGGCATTTCGCCATCTTTGGCGTGTCTTTTGGGCATGAGATGTTTGAAGTTTAGGGGCTCATGAACATGAGCAGAGAGAGTTAATTTATCATTTGTTAAAAATCTACCCTGAAAAATAAAGATATAAGTTATAACTTGATCAATCTTATAATTTTGTTTGTGTGTTCTTACTAATATACTAAAGAGGTAAAATGCCTAGATGGAAGGATCAAATTACAGGTTCATGACCGTGCAACCAGAGGAGGAAATCTCACCAAATAATTTTGCCCTCAAATGTAATTTTTTAATTTGCAGTATGCAGAGATCTGGAATTATTTGAAAACAGCTCTGGAATTGTGGAATAGTGAATATTGTAAAATGTGTGGTGTTTAGCGACCGTTACTTAATGATTATTTGAAGGTCGTGGTACACCAGACTGCATCTCACGACTTCCAAATAATAATATTATAAAATGTTCATTATGTTTCCAACAATTTAAGTGATACAGGTGGGTACAGTGAATGACCATTCAATATATTTCTGACGTTATTAGGATATTTAGTGTGTATGAACAAAAAGTAACCATACGGTATTATTGAGATTTTGTGTTTTGTGTAGCACGAAATAACAATCTCAGATGCATTGAGGTTATCTAAACTTAAAAATCTAGAGATATTGTGCTAGAAATTAGGTTAATTTTGGCGAATGTGTGGTCAAAATTGGAAACATGGTAAGGTGGGGTCCTTAGACATTAAGAATAGTCTATGTGAACTAGTCTCTTTATGAGGTTAAGAATTTCACGACAATTATTATCCTTATTATAATAATTCTAAATAACTGAAAGTTACAATCAATTAAATCATTCACTTTAGTTTGTTTTCTATGGGCTGGTATTTTCTATATAAACAAATGGAAACTTGACAAATAAATTTATCATTGCCAAAACCATGACTTTTTGTTTAATTATTTCACAGTTATAATATAAAAAACATTCCATTTATTTTTGCTTAATAAGGTGTATACGTATATTTTAGCTGTTACTATTATTAAGTTTACAACATGACAATTATAATTAATAATAATCTTTTGTTTCAGTGAAACCATGAGCTACATAAATAAACAGCACACAAGAAACATAAATGAATCAAAGAAAACACTGCTTGATCCGACAAAATGTGTAAATCCATCCCGTGCCTTAAAGACCTCTATGGAATTCATTTCAAAAATTAAAAATTACATGTTGTCCACATCGCCTAGAATACAGTCCAATGTCAAGTATGATTTAGTTGGCCCAAATAACCCGTACAGACATATTTTGGGCAGTACATCAAACGTCAGGAATAAATTTGGACACAGTCTTATATACAAGAGGAATTCGTTCTATTTCAAGCACATCCGCCAATTAAACACGTCCACTCACGCTTATGGGAAAAAAGTCAATATAAGGGGAAGTATCCAAACCAGTAAAGCAATGAGAGATAGGTTTATACCCCCGAATAAAATTCCTGACTTTGGAAAGCCCCAAAAGCAGTTGGACGAGAGATTTACAGTTACTCCGCATGCAATATCTCTCAAACCGAAAAAGAAAGGTTTTCCCGATCCTTCTATCATGAAAGCATGGCAAAGAAGCACTATAGCTGCGAAAGCGTTACCACAACAGCGGCCTAAAGTTCCCCTGAGTTTTACACAAAAAGTTGTCATGAAAAAAGAAATAGAACAGATCAGACAAAGGAAAATACGAAGGAGGTTGACACAGGAGGATCTCGTCCCACAAATGTTTCCGAGAACATCGTTACAGATGAGAAAGTCCTTCTTGCCCCTTGAACCATGCAAGCGTGTCGATATGGCTGAAAGAAAGCAAGAAAGGGTTATGAAATTGAACGAACCCCAGCATACTGGGATATTCAGCACGATGAAGAATTTTTTAAAAACAACATTCAAGCGTTATTAAAACAAGCACCTGCCAGAACAAGCATGAAGGATTCATGTTCACGTTGTTACCTGTATACAAGATAAAGTTAAACACATGATAAAAACAGAACGTGCACAACATTATTGGTGTTTTTTAATATAATGTGGATGGAAAAAAAGACATTGGTGTTATAAAGGACAAAAATTATGTAAAAATATTCTGATATCATTCGCATCTAAATAATGATTATGATATTACCACACTGAAAAATTAACACACTACTGTTCATACTTGGCAGCATAAACAGAAGCAGACTTGTTAATATTTGATCATTTATAAAAGAATGCAATAATTGAGTGTGCTCAACTGACATCCACCCAAGAATACAAGGGCCGCCCATTTACTTAAAATAAGGAAGAATTAAACCATAATGTTATTATTGTATTGTTGATAGAAAAACTACCTACTATTGTTCTCATTAATTTTCTGTCCTGAAATGTAGTTTATTGTGTGTACAAGATGTCCTTAAAGTCTGAATAAACAATGCGCCATAATTTGTTGCTAACCACTACAATTGAACACTGGGGATAGGACAATGAACTGTCAACACTACTCATAATAAATTGACTTAAATATAAATACGTCATTCAGTCATTCATGTTTTTTCTTGCATGTTGTGTGTGTAATGTACAGACAAAATTAATACATTTTACCCTCTTATAACTTTCCTGCTAAAGAGAAAATTTTAATTTTAGCAGGCATGTTAGTTATTTCTAATTTGGCCATTATAAATCATTTTTCACAAATACACAGGCACACTGATGATGTCGAAATGCTTAAACACATCTTATAGACCAACCCTGCGAGGGACAGACAAAAATGATCAGTAATGGCCAAATTACAGGTCTGTCAGACCACAAACCACAGAAGGAAATTTACAATATTAGTTATTATAAATACAATATATACAATTATTATAAAAGTAAGAAGTAAATTAAAAAAAAAATCAAGAATTTCTTTTTTAGTACGTCAACTACACCTATTGGATATTAAAACATTAATGTGGTAAATGTTGATATCATTAATGAGTATTTTATCCAAATTCATCATTATTGCAACTTTTAAAAAGTTCTTCTTTTGGTATTTCTCTTCTTTCAGTGATATGCCAGCTGCATTTGAGTCTATAGTTTATATCATCTGATTTTTTAAAATTATTATTAATAAAGGCAAAGAACCACTAAGGGTCATAACCTGCCTTGAAAAGAAGCCGCCAGCCAGCATGAGAAGGGGGGCCCGTCAGTTATTCTATCTCACTACTTTTGCTTTTTTATTTTGGAAGCAATAAGTCAAAAAACCACCGTGGTGTCAGATAAAAGATGTGCCATCTCTACATCCGTCAAGGCCTACCTGGGGCTTCATCACAGCCCAGGTGCACCGTCTGGCACCCCTCCACCCAACCACACCAAGCCCGCCGACGGTCTCAGCCTCCACCCCATGCCTTGTCTTCTAAATTTTAGAGAGCTTACCAGTCATCCTCAAGAAATTGAATAGATTTTCTACTCTGGGTCCATTATTTGGCCAGATCTGTCCCAAACTATCCAAAATATCAGATGCACTCCTTTCTAGCTCAAATCAAGTATAGGCAGTCAGAATGTGTCTGTTAGCAGTTCCTGAAAACCTTGGCAGATTGGTGGAGGTTCTCTTGCCATGAGAAAACAATCAGTGAGTCTGCAATGGCCTATTCTGAGACAGGACTGTTTCTTCCTTAAGGGAGGTTCGAGTGGCGGTGGACTATTGTTTTACATCTTCCTTAATTTGTCTCAGCTTGTTTAGGTTCATTTCACACCAATCTTTTATTCCCACTTTTCCCAAAATTGTTCTCTTGATATGAATGAGAAAGTTTTCCTCAGAGACTCGATTTATCCACATCCCTTCCATGACCACCGCATACCACGAATGCCACAAAATCCTGGTATCCACACAAATAGGACTGTAAGATTTGAAAATGAGTTTTACCAAACTGAATTTAAAATTAGGAAAAGATGAATTGTTACATAGTCCAAGATTTCAAAAAATGGTGATAAGCATGATTAAGACCACAATCTTTTTTTTCTCATCCACTAAAAAATTAAACTAATTGACAAAGGAAAAGATTTCTTTCCACAAACTTCCTAACACAGAGCAAATTGCAATATGCTAACTAGTATTTGTTATAAAAGCTACAGTTGAATCTTCCCTTTTTCACTTTGACTGTACAAATAATTTGAATAATGACTGAATCATTTTAGTTGACATTTTAAAAAGTCCTTTTAAAACGCAGATAGAAGATAGAAGGATAGAAAGTTGGAATTTAAGGAGCAAGTGTTAATAAAAAAAGCTCTTAAAATTCTGGGTTTTCTTATAAGAATCAATCGTAATTTTCATAATCCCAATTCATCATTGACATTGTACAAAACTGTGTGGTGTTTAGTGACCGTTAGTTAATGATTATTTGGAGATCGTAAGATGCAGTCTGGTGTGACGTAGGTTTTAGAAAAATGTTTTCTTTATTGAGCCAACATTTCGATCTTTATTGGGATTATTTTCAGGGCCTGGGATTTATAAACAGTGTTTAAATTATACAAATATATGTAGGATGTGGAAAAAAATCAATTGATACAATTCTAGAAATTTTAGATTCAATCAAAGTATTTTTACTCACTACACACACCATAATGACACATCCTCCACAACAAAATGAAATAGAAGGATATACAGATTGCAGGGTAATAAACTACAATGCCCAAAATCACAATTTAAATAAGAGAGATAGACCCCCCCCCCAAAAAAAAAGTGTTACTGTGTTTTTGTTTCTTATTATTGTTAAGTAGCATTAGTTTATTTATCATATTTGAATAGAAGAATAACAGGATAACGATGAGCCTATACTCATGCTGACTCCAATAATATTATTAGCCATACAAGCCTATGGGAAATGTTTAAATTAAAGAATAGGAATACATTTTATAATTTAAAATGGGACATTTGGCTTTCCAAATTAAGAATAATTAAAAGGATAAATTAAAGCTTTGGATGGCAATAGGATAGATTAGTTTATGAATGAATGTTTGGAATCAGAGCTTTGTAGCACTCAGAAGGGATATAGTTAAGATTTGGATGTTAGGGGGGTTAGTTTGTTCTAAAAATTAATAATAATAAATATAAATGTAAAAATAAAAATTTCAGTTAACCGTTTTAGCCGTTGTTGCGTCAGCACATAGCTTCTAACCGAGGCGGTGGGCGCAATACCGGGAATCCAGCGGCGGCGAAACCTCCCCATTGTTTTCTTTCCAGTTTGAACAGTCCGCGAACCGTCGCACGATCGTCTGTTGTTTAGTCTCAGCCGGTTCGTGAGTGAATCTTCTTTTTTTTTTCAGACGGAGGTTTAGATTTTTCGAAATTAGGGACTCCACTCGTCGAAACTGTTTCGTTCCCAGTCTTTATTATCAAATCAAAACGTAAGTTATTCATATAATGCCAGTATTTTGATTTCAGAATTTCCAACTGGACCTATGTTACAAATTAGTTTTGATTATTTATGCAGCAATCCTCTCTTTAAGCTTTCATATCTGTCTAATTATGTTTTTTTTTAAGCTGTCGACTGCTTGTGACAACGTCGTATTTTAATAACGGATCGATTTCAATTGTGTACTTTTCCAGCTATTTTCTTAAAAATTTGGTCGATTTTAACGATAATTTCAAATTTCAAACATCCTGAAAAAACTTTAAAGGTTTCCAAAACTGTTAAAAGTATTTCTTTATAAAAAAAAAATTGTTCTGAACTCGTGTCTTATTTCCCATTAATAAGACATTTCACATAGAAAAGGGGTAATTTTCAATTGATATCCATGTAATAAACTTAATGACAACTCTCTTAAAAAATGATCCAAGAAGAAACTCGACAGTTGAATCCGACAGAGGTCTCAGACCTTCTGTTCAACCGGTTTGATCAAAATTTAACCTTTTGGATTTCATGTGCCTACCACGAAAACACTGGGTGATTGAATAATTTACACCTCTCCAACATCGCAACCTAATAATATTCGCAACTCGATCCTTAATTATTATCTTGAAAAGGTTCTCTTTTAAAATTTTTGGAAAAGTGGTGATGTCGTATTGTTTATTCACATACTGATAGGTGTTCTGATGTCTCTACTTCTCTACCCGCTATTTTGTTTCATCAGTGTTCCTGTGGACTAAAATCTCCCTTTATTCCACTGCGATCTAAAAGATGTGGAATTGACCCTTGTTCATTTGCAAGCCTCGAAAAGGGCTCTCCACGTATTTCTCTAGGTGTCGATTACACATTTCCGAAGAGAGTGTAATGTTTCCGGGTCGAAGCTTTGAGCCACGTAGGATATGCTGCAATGTCTGCTTCTTCATGACTGAATCGGTTGCTTTCTGACTGAGTTTTCCTATTTTTTCTTGAAGTGGTAATTAAATGGGCAATGGCCATAAAGTCGTATTATTTTCTTTAATTCTTGCCCATAGAAGAGAGGGAGGTAGATTTCAGTTTTCCTGGTTGAGATGTTGAGGAATGTCTTTGATTGTTTTGCACTCGGTTAATTCATCCAACCATTTCTTTTAGCATGCTTTGGGGCGATTCCGGTCCAACTTGAGAACGTTTGCTAGATTGTTAGCTTTTTTCAGCTTTAATCCACTCATGCCCTAGTATCTAATGGCCCTTTTATTTATTTGTTTATTTCCATTTGACTACATATTATCATAAGAAGATAGTTTTGTTTTTCAGTTCAACGTTGGCATGATAAAGAAAATGTTTTTCTAAAACCTACGTCACACCAGACCGCACCTCACGATCTCCGAATAATCATTGGCTGTCGGTCTCTAAACACCACACATTTATCCACATCATTAATCAGTTATGTTGAGGGTATTTTGCATCCGACTTACCGGGCTTGACACCACACACTGGGTGTTATGAACGATGGGCCAGATCCACTTTACACTAGGTTTTTCACATTATTTTTAATTAAAAAGCCATTGGCTATGCTGAGATTTGAGCTCAGAACCTGCTAGCTTGACCCTAACCACTCAGTCGCTGAGGTTCCCAAAACTCCACCAATTTAATGAAGGATATTCTGCATTGTTCCAAACTAGGCCCTAGTATTATTTATTACAGTAACAATGTGCTGTTGAGTAGGTTAAAAACTGTAAACCAATTTTGCGCACCAAAAATAGGTTTGGTTGTGAAAGTAAAAGTGAAAGAGAAAAAAATTAAATTCAAAACTTTAAAAAACACTTTTTTTTGTCCATCTTAATACTGAGTATTTTCACCTCTGGCTTGAATCACTTTTGTTAAACCCCTTTGCATTCTGTGGGGAAAATTTTTGATAAAATACTGAGGAATTTTTTCCTATTCATCAAGAACAACCGTTTCCCAACACTAATAGGGTGTTAGGACCTAGGTTTCGCCATCATACTCATCAATTAAGTTGGTCCTAAATGTGTTTGGGTTCAAATCTGGTCTTCGGGCTGGCCACACCAAGCATTGAATTCCAACTTCAATCAGGTAGTCATCCACAGTACATGCTCTATGGGGCCCGGCACTATCCTGTTTTAGCAAGAATCTCTCACCAATGTGGCGGGTAAATGGCACTACATGTTATTTGATTATGTCTTGTACCTCTGTGAAGTTAGAGATCTTCCTCGCACAACAACTGTCCAATGAAATGCCACCCTAGAACATCAATGACTCGCCTTGGAATACCACCTGAGGAACATACAGCATGGGGCGTACCTTTCTCCTGAGCGGCTCCATTTGAAATTACGCCCATCTGAAGATTTGTGGTCAACTTTCTCTTTGTCTGTAAAAAGAACTTGTCCCCAAACTTCCAATGTCCAATTCACATGTTCCCGTGGAATTGAAGCCAGGCCATTTTCTGAGCTGTGGTAAGACAAGGTGCATTAGACGGGTGATGAGCCCTGAGATTATTTTCATCGAGCATACTTCTTACAGTCCTGGCGGAAATCAAAATATTTTGGACTTGTCTTATCAAATTTCTTTTCTTATTTCCCATAATGCTGCGGTTTTGTAGAGCCTGACGACGAGTGAATCTGTCGTCTGTCTCTCTCTCCCCCCTCTCTCTCTCTCATCCGTAGACCTAGTTTAATCCTCTCCTGGCCTTCTAGTGTGGAGCCCTGTTTCTCTGAAGCGCCGAAGAACCTTTCCTGTTGTAGAGTGATTTACATTCAGTCTCCTGGTGACTTTGCCTTTTTCTAATCATGTTATGACCGTGACACTGTCTTGCTCACTCAAATGCCTGAATGGAGACATTGAAAAAGGTTTACGAAGAATAATAATATTAAATGAAATCAACGAAGTAGAAAGATTAACTGAAAGCGATATTTAGGCATTGCAGAATGGAAGGGTATAATGTTACTTTTTGTACAAATGGGATTCATCAGTACAAAAGTAAACAAAGCATTACTTACTATTTATTTTGACTACAATAGCTCCTAATTACCTGTACCTAACATAGAAAGATAATGGATTTATTTTTAAACTAAATAAATTGAATGGTGCATTAAATTTGTCCATCAGTGTTTTTTAAAAAATATTATTTAATATTTATTTCTTTATAATCATAGAGAATGTGCGATTAGATAGGTGTGTGTATAATTTTTTTAGAAAAAAAGTAAAACAATCTTGTCCAGATGGCTCTGAATTGCTTCGCTCCGCTCGTAGTGTAAATACATGCATGCTAATCTATGCAAAGTCAGTGACAGCTTCTTTTCCTTTCTTTGTTTTTTCAGCTTCTAGTCGGCCGATATCACATCGCAAGCAGTGTAAATGTGCTCTTAGGGAATTTTTTTATATGAAAAAAAATTGGAAAAATAATCTATTGGTTTTTCTTGTTTTTTAATTTTTTTTCTAGTTCGCTCATTGCATCTTGTTTATTTTGCAGGTTCTTTAGGAATGGTTTGTATAAAAGATATAGATTTAGAGGACAAATAAAACATGTTTAGAAAAAGTCCTGTTATCACCACTTCCATACCTTTTGACCTAGCTGTCAAAAGGAAAATGGAAACTAGTGGAGAAACTACAAAACATGATATTATATCATCACTCTTATTAGGTGAGTCAAATTATACGGCCTTTCTTTGAAAAATTAAAATAAATGGTTAAAATTTGAAAATGTATTTTGCAGATGAGGATTATGTTTGGGTGGCATCTGGATCGACCATTTACATAATGGAAAAGGACACTGGGTCGTACGTGTCTTACCACACTTTTGGAGATGAGGATAATCCAGCACTTCATCAATATGTAAGTGTTTTATAAGCGTGATTCAATAACACGATATATTCTTTGTACAATTCTTGAACTTTTTTTTCCAGATTACGTGTGTTGAACAGTATTCAGTTCCTGATTTTGATTTACCATTCATGATTATTGGTACAAATTCCATCAAGGAAGGCTTTGTATCCGTTTATAACCCTCTCAGTAGCATGATAAGAAGAACTGTTAATATCGGACGTCAGGTAAATTTAATTTGAAGTATAAAGATGTTAAGATGAAGTTTTGGAACAATTTTGCCATATGATAGTTAACACATTCGTTACGGCAATGATTTTATTTAACACAACTCTCAAAATACAGGATTTTTAAAGGAGACCGTGTCATTTTGGAATGACACCCGCAACGAAAGTGTTAACAAGAAAATGGATAAAACAAATTTTTCATCTGAAAAGTTTCCTTTTTGTAAATTGCGAGTTCTAACCATCAGCTACAAAAAGCGAATTGACACATTCACCCCACCTGTATTATTTCTATGAAAAGTTTAACAAAAGAAATAATTTAATTTGATCATTATCAATCATTCTGGTCTACCTGTCCTTACTGGGTCACCGTCCTATCCCAGACCTAATTCACTGTCAGTCTTTTTAAAAAGATAGTTCTTACTCATCGTAAGTTGTTTTCAACAATCCGGGTTTCCAGCCTACAGCTCATCATCAGGTTGAAGGAGCAAGGATGCAAGACTGAAACCCCGTCCCCTGGCCATTGCGACGTTCAAATGAGAAGCTGGTTTTTAATGCCGCTCAATTATCATGTGCAAAAATTGGGAATTATAACAATTAAATATTGACATATATAAAATAGGATCAAAATCTACCATATTATTAATGCATTTATCTCCATGTTCAATTTTACATTTTTTAATTTCAAATTTCTCAAACCAATCTAGTTCCCTCCCTTTGTTGAAACTATGTAAATTAAAATTTAATTTTTTAAATTAAATTCAATTTAAATTTAAATACAATAGTGTTAAATAGTTTCAACAACTAGATTTATTTTATTTATTAGAAACAAACTAGATTCATTTGAGAAATTTGAAATTAAAAAATGTAAAATTGGACATGGAGATATTTTAAATATGTACTGTATATACTTTTAAGTAAGTATAATATTAGACGTACAAAATAATCAAATTAATTAATTAATTTTTATTAATATTGTCATTAATTTACTAATCATTATTAAGGTATCATTTTAATTGCTATCTTTCATTAATTAATAAAAATAAATAAGTAATAACAAAAATAAATAATTAAAAAATAATGAAAATAATATAAAAATAAATAGATAAATAAATTTAACAAATAAATAAATATATATAAATTTAAAAAATTGATTACTAATTTATAATTAATTTCTTACAGAATTTATTAATATAATATTTAATTGTGTTATAATTCCCGATTTTCACATGTGATAATTGAACGGCATTAAAAACCAGCTTCTCATTTGAATGTCGCGATGGCCGGGTCACCGGTGGTTTCAGTCTTCCAATTCATGTCGATAGACATGGTTGTAGAGCTCCTTCAACCTGATGATGAGCTGTAGGCTCGAAATCCGGATTGTTGAAAACAACTTACTCTGTGTACAAAAGATTGAACGACACACTCACTACACCATTTATCTTTTCTACTCACTGTCAGTTGTTTTATCTTCATAGATGGTAAAATGTCGAAACACCTTTGACAGACCTACCCGGTGAGGATAGCCAGACCAAAATTGTAGGTTCACAGGGACATCTCATAAACGAAAATTGCTTTATTTTAATTTAAATGTACCATTTTTTACATAGTGGTATGGACCAATTTTGAATTAAGCTACAAATTTATTACATTTCTTTATATTTATGTTAAAAATGCCTTTTATCAAATGATTGTTGATATAATCAAATACTCTGCAATAAAATAATTTGCTTCTAATAGACCATTCTTTGCATTTCTTTTAATTTTTACCTATTACTTACGGGGATATATGAAAGAGGATTGTTTTTTCTTACTGCAGAAAGTTTCTAGTGAAAAAATGTTCCATTTTATGTTATTTGTTTATACATAATTAAATATGAAATAAGAAAGTAAAGTATAAGAAATTAATTTTTAAACAAATTAGGTTAAGAGAAATATCTCATTAAATTGAGGTCAACTTTTGGAGTCAAACACATATTTTTATTATTTTTTTTTGTGTGTTTTAGGTCAGTTGTGTTTCTATCATTGATGATGGAGTATCAGAGGTAAGCCCGTTTCCGGGCTTACTTTCAGAAGTAATGCTGGGAATCTTGGCCGTCGGGTGTGTTGACGGTAGTTTGATTTTGATGGATTTAAGAAGGGATTTATTTTTAAAAGGTAAAGTATACTTACAGAACAGAATTATATCCACTACATGTTTTAAAATAGAAAAATTTCATTATAAAACTTTTTATTTATTTCAGGCGAGTCACAGCCTTTTCCGCCAGAATGTGAAATTGCCGACCTCCATTATATTGATGAACCGTTCAATAAAATGGAAGTTAAAAACAATTTTGATTTGTGCATTCACAGTAAAAATAGTCTTGCTGTGTTGATGATAGGTAAGATTTTGTCAATTACATACTAAATAGGGACCCAGTCACTTTATATAATTATATATAACATATATATAACAACAATAATTAGGGGCGTCAGTGGCCGCAACGGTTTAGGCATTGACACGGCGCTCATCAGTGTAAGGTAAAGGTCCTGGGTTCGAATGCAAGGCTGCTGGATTTGAACCCGACATACTTACAAATGAGCTTTTTTTCAAAAACACCAGTACTCCGAGGTTGATATAACCTCTGCTGTTGCGAACCCTCGTAAAAAAAAGTCTTTAAAGTCTTTATAAAATCATGATAGGATTGAAGTTATAAATTACAATTTTATTTTATTTTAATTATAATTATTATTATTAAGTATTATTAAATTATTAATTTTAAAGAGAACAAATTTCTCTCACAACTATGTTTATTTTGCAACTTTTTGCCACTAATCAAGTCTGTTAGCAATTTAATCTTTCATCTAATTATTTAATTCAATTTACATAAAGATGTCCACAGCTTTTTCAAGCTCCTTCTCTGACCAACAATCAGTCAACTTATTGGTTGTTATTTATTAAAAAAGGCTTTTAATGTATGATATGTTTATTGTGATGAGATTTGTTGCTTTTGAATTTTCTTACATTCTTCTTCCTTCATATCAAAGCCAACACAAGTCAAGCATGTTTAAATTAGTGAACAACAAAGTATCAAAATTTTATATCTTGAATGGTTATATGCTTAAATGCTCTTCTAAAATTTTAGGTCAATATTAATAAAATCAATAATGTACTGATTTTTGCGTATTGTGTTTTAGAAGGGAAAGAGGAATACCAAGGGGTTTCAGCTCTTTACTTTTCCAAGGAGACTTCATGTTTATTCATCGGCTTTGGAACTGGTTCCTGGGAAATGCGAAGTATGCACGACTTCAGATTACTGTAAGTAAAGCTGCTGGGTATCTTGTAATTCTATGTTTTAAGTTACACAATTCGAATGAGACTAATTAAGATATGCATTAATTTCAAATTGGTTCAAAAAGATCGGTTGTTGAAACGATATCGGGTTGTCTGAAAAATAATGCAGGTTATCATGTTTTCTTTGTATTAACTCTCTGTGGAATAAACTCTTTACATTTTATATATTATTTTTTGTACGGATGTCAACACTTTTTAATCCTCTTACAAACAAAAATGCTTCTAAATCGGACGACACACAATAATGATACATCTACACAGAAAACAAACACTTTGAGCTAGTACAAATACTTTGATTGAATCTAAAATTTCTAGCATTGTATAAATTCACTTTTTTTCCACATCCTACATATATTTGTATAATTTAAACAATGTTTATAAATCCCAGGCCCTGAAGATGATCTCAATGAAGATCAAAAGTTGACATGATAAAGAAAATGTTTTTCTAAAACCTACGTCACACCAGACCACACCTCACGATCTCCAAATAATCATAATTGATTTATTTATAAATTACAAATAATTATTTATTATTAATAATTTATTTATTAATACATTTTAAATATATTTATAATTATTGTTTTTACATTATAACCATAAATGTGCATTATTTTCCAGACAATCCAATAGAATGAATTTATTCTCAAACCATTGTTTTATTTATGAAATTGAACATAGTTCATGACTTAATTAAAAATAAATTGGTTTTTAAATTTATTAACCAATTGCTTGAGATTCTGTTAACATCATTTTAAAAAAAATTAACCATCTGTTAAACCAAGCGTACCTGGCCACTAATAGCGATTATGACATTATTAAATTTATTTAATTTGGTAAAATTTTGCACCTCTCTTTTTTAGTTATTCTACAGCAGAATGTGAATACCCAATTTATGGTTTTGTTCAACTTGAACCTTGCGATGATCCAAAACATATGCTTTATCTTTGGGTAACTTATCAGACAGTGAATGGAAATATTCCATTTATGTCTTTGTATAACCTTTCATTTGTTACCAAAGAAGAAGACCCAAACTATGGAAGATATTACAAGGTAGTACAGAAATAATTAAAATAATCAACAGAAAAATTTATAACAATGAATAATTCCAGGGCTTCAGGAGTTGCACTATGTCGTTTGAGTTCTTCCCGGACCTAATTGTTAAAGACGCAGGAAATAGTAAGGTGGTATCTTGCACATCTCTGCCTAGAAAAATTGCAAATTCACATCCAAGGCCTTATTGTAAAGGTACCCATACGGCTTTTTTTTTTCTGAAAATTTCCAAAAAGAGTTCTGGTTTTCCAATAGTTTTTGTTAATTTCTCTACGGGCAGGGAATAACATTAAATTTTTTATTATTGTTGACTGGAGAAAGATAGAAAAGTAAGAGCACTTCTTACAGACATGGAAGAATGTTAAACTGGTCGTAGGAAGGAATAAAAAAATCAGTAAATAATAAGATCATTTGCAAGATAATCACTGAAATGTGGCCAGTGCGTAAAACTGTGAAAATTGAAAGTGAAATTTATTTTTGGCGAGGAAAGGAACTTAAAACAAAAAACTTTGTAGTTTTTAGAAAGTTTATAATTTGTTTTGTCATTTCTCTTTCAGTAATGATGTTTAGAGTTAACCATTACGTGTCACATGAAAATACTGCTCTTTTTGGAAATCCATTTATTTATTATTAATATTTAATGTAAGTTAGTTGTATGTTCATAATTTAATTTGCCTTTCATTTAGTTGATGAACCTCACACGTTGGCTTTTACTGGATTGTGGGTAGAGAAATCGAATGCTAGCTGTTCGTATCTGATTGTTTTTGATCTTGACCAATGGTATAAAAGTCAAATGCCGACGTCGAGTATCGCAGTATCACCATACCTGGATGTCGTCACCATTACCGACAAGCATGTAGACGGAGTGAACATAATCCGCTCATCTTTAAAAATGGAAAATAAAGGCTCATTTGAAGTTTATTTCTATCCACAGTCTCTTGACTATGGTAATTTTTCTATTGCTCTTCTTGAAATTCACATAATTTTGTAAGTGTTATAAATATTTAAAACTTTTTTTTTAGAAATTCTTTGTACTTGTGAATCAGAATTTATTAAAGTGAAGAAACATAGTCTGCAATCGATTTGGACAGAGAAAATTAAATCTACAGGAGTTACATCATTGGTATTTCCTACGAAAATGTGTAAGGAAGCAGTTTATGCCGGTCTTATTCCAAAATTCCTTGACCCAATCAATGTCACCCAATGTACAGAGGTATAATTTATTGAACTATCGACAAATATTTTGATACAATTTAAACCATCTTGCATTCATTATAGGAACAAAAACGAGCGTTTTTACTGTCCATATTAATGGAACTGAATTTAACATACATAATATCGGATGCCGTTAACGTATGGAAAGAGGGCCATCAAATATCAAATGGTTGCAGTTTAGAGTTTATCGTTGACTGGATGTGGAATACTGTTTCTAGTGTTTGGGATAAAGCTAATTCTATATGTAAGTTTTATCATGGTTATATTTAACATAAAAATAAAAAATTTCGTTCTGGATATATGTTAATGCTTTTTCATTCAAATTAAACGTTTTTAACTTCAATTTTTTTAATAACCTTTTTCAATTTAAACATAACCTACAATTTAAAACTTTTTTAATTTTAAATTAACCCTTTCTTTAAAGCATTAAGAAAACTCTCAATACTGTATGAATATAAGCATGCGAAGTAAAATTCCTGTATATTTGTAAATTTAAAAAAAATAAATATAAATCAATTATATTTAGCGTCTTATGGAGCAAATTACTTCTTTCATTTAATTTTTTTTATGTAAGGTTTTTTCATTTCAACCAAAAAAACCTTACATAAAAAATGTTAATTAATTGAAAGAAAAAATATAAAGTGCTATCTTACATAAAATTTCTTATGTAAAAAATTTAATGACAATTAAAATTAAAAGTTATAAAATTAAATATAAAAATAAATCATTTTCCTATTAATTAGAGATCACTGTAAAGTGAAGTGACCACGAAATTAGTGAATTTAATGAATTAAAATGAAGTATACATCACCAAAGCTCTCTGTGGCCATTTCATTTGTCACAGAGAATCAAATTGATTGCACAACATTTGAAAAATGGCAAAAAGGAGGGAAAACTCAAAAGGTGGGGTTGAGATGGGAAGTTGATGTCCAAATGGATCGAGGTCACGATAGCTCAAGTGGTAGAGCAGCGGCGTATCTAGCCGAAGAATATGGGTTTGAATCCCGCTCGTGCCATTGACTTTTTTTATCTCAACTAAAAACCTTTATTAATTGTAATTGTTATTAATTATCATATGGCCTTATTTATTATAAGTGCATGGTTGTTTTGCATTTTAAAATAATTCTCATATATATAGGAAGTTTATTTTACTTGCTTGCTTATATTTAATACCATCTCCTAAGTTATTTTTAATGCTTAAAAAAAGGGTTAATTTGAAATTAAAAAGGGTTTGGCTTGTTGGAAAAAAGCTTACATACTTGTTGACTTAATCAATAGATTACAGTGTTGATCTTGTTTTTAAGGTTCACAACTTTACAACGGTTCTGGCACTAGCATAGAATTCATTAACGTGGATTATTTATATTATTCAAACAAGACAATAAATTCATTTGAAACATTATTCAGTGGTTTGTTAGAGCAGTTGAAACTTTATCTCCCTAAAGGTAAATACTTTGTTTTGTCATTTAATATTTTATTTTTTAACAAATTAACTTTGGTCTTTATAGAAAAAATAGGCAGTGAAATGACTTTTTCTGGTTTACTTAAGGTTAATTTTTTTCCTTTCCTTTCCAGAGGATCTAGATCATAAGTATAATGCAATGTGTGTTATACAATTGTATTTGAGATACGTATGCATTTTTTCTGGAGAGAATTTACTGCCAGAAAAAAATAGCGATGGATTACCAGAATCGTCGATTTATTATGATTACCAGGGATTGAAAGCTAACTATGAAAAACTGTAAGTCGCTATTATGTTTTATCGCTTCATTTACCAGACATAACTAAAAAATCATGTATTTCTTATCACTCTGGTGTGAACCCGACGTTTTGTAGATTCTTATTTTTTTACCAATTGGGAATATTTTTGTTTTAGAAAAAAGGAGACGAAAATCAGGTGCATGGATAATTTGAATAAAAGTGGTCAGCCGGATCATAGCCTTTATTTATTGGATTATGTTATTGGACAACATAAGCCTGCAATTGGCACTCAATGGGAACAGGAAGGTGGTACGACTTCATACCCACCTCCCTCGATTCAAAGTCTTCTTCGCACATGTCTCATCCAGGGTGTACCTCAGCCTGTTATCCATTGCATTTTTCACTATTTTATACTTGACCTTATTGATCTACTTCAACAAAAGAAGTATACATTCTACTTTAATGCATTTTGGGTTATGCAGTATTTATATTTAATTAAACTTTCAGTTGCAGAGATTCGGTTCAAAAGCTTAAAGAACTCGAGGCGAAAGAATTTTCCAACTACAAAGATTATTATATAATGAAAGGTTTATGGATGATAGACCACTTACAGTTTGAGGTATCTATTTCTCAATCTTCTTCTTGCTTTTTTTGTATTCCTGTACTTTTATTTATTTTATATTAGGATGGTTTGAATTGTCTTATTATACAAGATTCTCTGATGTATACCCTTCCTGTCGAAACACACAGGGCGATACTGCAAACATTTCTTTCGAATAATCAAGGAAATTTGGCTTATAAGTTAGTGGCACTCGATGACGGCAATAAGTTTACTCAGTTGGATGATATTAAGTGAGTGCACAGTATATACAATTAGTACATATGTGGTATACAATATACTAAATAATTAAAAGTAATTTTATCGTGAGCTTTGGTTCTCAAACATGTCTATTAAAACAACCATAAAAAATGTTTAATTGTTTTTTAGATTGGAGATGAGTATTCTCATTTCCAATGGGCCTCCTAAAGATGCGTACAACTTTCAGAACAAATTCAGTGAACACAAAGAGAAGCTTTTTATGCAGTTTTTGGAAGGTAGGAATGTTAATTTGAAGAAGATATTTTCCAGTATAATTACCCTATTTATCCCTTTCCTTTTATAATCCAATAAAAACCTGGAGTCTCCCAAGGAAGCATCCTTGGCTTGATACTTTTTACAATAGACACTTCCAATGACACAGCTCTCTCTTCTCCAATCCATCATTGCAAGCTATCTTTAAAACCAATTAGAAGACTGGTACTGAACGGAGGTTCAAAAAGATTAAAATGAAATGCGTTCAAGTCACTTTTGCAGTAAGAAAGTCACTCTGCCCTCCAATATGACTGAATGATGTACAATACGTGGGAATTACTTTATTCATTCAATATTCTTCCATAAAAAATAAAAATAAATAAAATAAACTAATTTGGTGTCTCCATGTTCATTGATGATTATATTAATTAATATCCATTATTGGGGCAACTTATTTGCAAGTATTATTTGACATTTTGATATACAATTAATTAAGGTTTTTAAGTTGAGATAAAAAAGTCAGTGTGACGAGCGGGATTCGAACCCACGACCTTCGGCTTGACACGCCGCTACTCTACCACTTGAGCTATCGTGACTTCAATCCCCTCGGGCACTAACTTCCCATCTCAACCCCATCTTTTGAGTTTTCCCTCCTTTTTGCCATTTTTCAAATGTCGTTTAATCGGGTTGGAAAAAGGAGGGAAAATTCAAAAGTTGGGGTTGAGATTTGGAAGTTTGTGCCCAAGGGGATCGAAGTCATGATAGCTCAAGTGGTAGAGTAGCGGCGTATCAAGCCGAAGGTCGTGGGTTCGAATCCCGCTCGTCACACTGACTTTTTTATCTCAATTTAAAAACCTTAATTAATTGAATGTTATGAAGTGGTCAAGTGGACCACGAAAAATAGTGAATTTATTTTGATATACATTGCCAACCAGAACAATCTTTCTCCTTGCTTTTGACAAAGTCTGTTCTCTCCTGACAGGTTGAATTCCTCTTGTCAAGAGACATCCTATATTTCCAACCTTTCTAAATTTTCAATCCGCTCTCTCAATTCCAAACTTAGTTACTGCATAACGAACTTATTCTATGTTGATTGCTTGATTGTTACAGAATTTGGTTTAATTTTTTACAGGTTGCCTCCATTCTGCAGACTTGAGAAACTTTTTATTTAAGTTAAATTTGGATCCCGAAGAAGAACGTCTGTGTGAACTCTTCTTCAATACAAACAAAACCCCTTTAGCAGTAAAGTTTCACTTACTGTATTTAATACATCATAGAAGGTAAATTTAGATGATTATAAAGTTCCCCTTTCCATTTTTTAACGTTTTTTCTGCATTTTAATATGTCCAATTTTAATATATTAAAAATTTAAAACATTTCAGGTATTTTGAAGCTGATGAAATAAGAAAACGGCATTCAGAGGGTAAAGCAAATTTGTTAGGCGAAAGAATAGTAAAAGGGCTAGTTTCAGTGTTGCCTCCAATTGCCAAGCAAACAAAACTATGCGCCCACTCAGCAAAACAAGACATTTTGCAACATTCTGCAGCCCAATGTAAGCCTCATCTATTGTTACATTTATGATTGTCTATTTGTTCATTTATTATAAATTAACCTTATACAGGCTTAAAACCGAAACCACTCTCAGTATTTATAAAATCATCCAAACATAACGTCAAATCAATTAAAGATTTGATAATCGCAAACATGGCAAGTACATGGCGGATGAAAAATGTTAATACAAATCAGGCTGTGACATCAAATGTGCAGCCACCTTCAAAGTACGTAGATAATATATACATTGTGAATGTTTTTTTGTTGTTTATATTACGCTTATACTCATGTTTTAGTATGTTTAAAAAGAAGACAAAGCAAGAAATAAACGAGGCAGAAGTTGAAAAAGAACCCGTTGCTAGTCAGTCCACAAGCTATGTCAATATTAGTAAGTTTTCTCCAATGGAAATAGATCTGTCGAGTTCACATTTGCCGGCGACATCAAGTATAAATAAAAGAAAAGTTCGCCGTTGGGAAAAGGCCGAAGTCAAGAGGAGAAAAGTTACAATTCCTGACTCTACTGAGAAAACTCCGGATAAACAGTTTGGAATTCCGAATAAACTGTTTGGAACTCCATTGGTAAAGAAGCAAACACACAATTCATCAAACGATCACGCCGTAACACCAATTCTTAAGGTAAATATTTGTAAAATGTGAGATTTTTAGATGCGTAATCTCTGAGTATACTTTGAAAAATCCAGTTTACACACTAAAGTCTAATTTTAACAATAAAATAAGTTTAAAATCATTGTTATTTCATTGTCATAAAGGTAAATAAAAAGAAAGAACAGGTAATTTTGCGTGAAAATCTAAAAATCAAAGTTAGGGGGTGTCTTCGAGGTCGTGTGTTTTGACTAATTATCATTCACAGGAAAAATATATGGGGCAATTATGTGATTCTCAACTTCTGTCTTGAAAGCTCGATGAAAGAATTTAGTGTTTTTTCTCTTTCAAATTTGCCTTATTCCTGATCTTTTTTTATATATAAGCGTTGACAGCATGTATTTAAACTTGAAAGACTAAGATGTACAAATCCTGTTCCAAAGAGACAATAGAATGGTTTAAAAAACATTAAATTTGGGCTAAAGGGTTGATATAGAAATCATTTCATACAATCATCTGGAACATTTATTTGTTGTCGATTATTATGTGTATTTGTGCTTGTATCTCAAGGGATAAAATTCAGAGTTAAGCACCAATCACATACAATTTTAAAACCATCTAGGCTTTTTTTTTTTTTTTTTTTTTTTTTTTCCAGTCAGGGAAGACGACTCCTGTGGCCATTGCAAAACCAGGAAATAGTTTCTTTCAAAGTGATTTGGGCACACCTAAGAAATCAATTAGATTCAATGTCCCAGAAGAAAGGTTAGTGTCAGTTACGAACGAAAATAATCCCAACTAAGTACATTTCCGACATTTTTTCCCCAAATTCCAGCCCACAAGATGATACACAGACTAATGACGCTAAAGAAGAGGTTAGCAATGAGGAGCAGAAATTATCCTTTTTAGAGAAAGTTTCGAGGGATGTTTTCAAAAATGAAGCTGGTATAAGTGAAACGGAGGAGTTATCAGACAGAGAAGAGGGTATGTTTAATTTTTATTAACACCATAACCTCTTTGTTGAATTTATATTCAATGTCTTTTATTCTAATCAATCTTCCTTTTGAGCCAATTAAATTTTTTAAGTACTTGTTGATATCTAAATAAAAAATCAATATTATTTTTTGATAGTTTGGTGCTGTCTTTATTCCGTTGAAATGAAAAGTACAAAAAAAAGTATTATTGTTTATCAAGGGATTTTTCTTTCACTAAATATCCATATTTTTATGTTTTATACAAATTATTTATAAATGGAGTGTAAATTAAAATAATTAATATTTTTCCAGAAGTCGAGTGTGAAGAAGTGGAAGAGGAGGTCAATAACGGTAAGAGAAATATTATAAAATGTAAACTCTTAGTATACAATTATACTATTACCAGAACTGAATGTTGATCGATCTTCTTGTACGTAAAACATCCTCATTTATTTTATAATATTTGCTCAACTTTTTAGAAAAATATAACAAGTGACTTAAGAATCATAATTGACAGTCAGTTTTAGCTTTAATGTTTGTTAACAACCATCACCACAACACTCTCGATTTACGCTATTAAAAAAAATGCCTAAACATTTTATTTTTTATTACAGACAATTCGCCATTTGAATCTGAAGCTGAAGCTCAGTTCGATGAAATCGGTAGGTCACAAATCATGTATATTGAGTAGATTAGAATTTTAGCCATTTCAGTAGACTTCAGTAGGTTGATAAATATTAGTTGACAAAAAAAAATTGAATGAAAGATAACAGCTTTTGATAAATTAATTTTTGGTATAATTAATCTTACCGTCTAAGAGCCCAATTATTTTATATTAAAAAAAATCACAAATAAATAGCAATTTTACTTAACATGCACATATTTCATATCATAAGTTCTTTTTAATGCTTTAAAGTAATATTTTATTTGAAGTTAAAAAAGGTTAATTTGAACTTTTAAAAAAAGTTAATTTGAAGTTAACAAGGGTTAATTTGGTGTTAATTTGTTGGGAAAAATGTATATAGTACAGATTTCTTGTTTTGTATCCGCTTTTGTGTATATTGAGAGTGAATGTATCTATTAGCGTGTGTGTGGTCTTTAGTGACCATTAATTAATGATTATTTGGAGATGAGAGAGGTCTGATGTGACGTAGGTTTAGAAAAACGTTTACTTTATCGTGCCAACGTTTCGATCTTTATTGAGATCATCTTCAGAGCCTGGGATTTATAAACATTGTTTAAGTTCATAAGTAATAAGTCATTATTGTGTGTCATGTTGAGAGTGCCAGAGAGATATTAATGTTTTTTGTTTGTTGGATTTTGAAGGAGTGGGAAGGAAGTAGGGATAGAAATCCATTTTTCTATGAGGAGTCAGCTTCTTTCAGGTGAAAGAATCCAAAAATATTACACACAGAACAAAACAAACATAAACGTAACTTTTTAGGAAAAGGTTTACATCAACATAAGTAAACACATCAATTACAGAACAGATACACGTAAACTCAGTTGCAGCTACACTAATTTCATTAATCAAATTCAATATCATTAACATACATATAAACCCAAAACATATAAAACAATTATTACATTCCACACATCAAACATTTCTACATAGTTTAATTCTTCTACAATTTGTCTCTCCTTTCCCTAATTATCCCCATCTGAAATGCTAATCAGGCCGAACCGTTACCCATTTTTTCTCATTGTCGGCTCTTTCACCTCAAAGAAGCCGATTCCTCATATAAAAATGTTTTTCCATCCCTAATTCCTTCCCCACTCTTCAAAATCCAATGTATAAAAACATAAAACATCAATATCTCATTGGCACTCTTAACACGACACAGAGTAGTGACACATCTACACAGAAAACAAACACTTTGAGTGAGTACAAATACTTTGAGTCTAAAATTTCTAGCACTGTATAAATTCACCTTTTTACACATCCTACATGTATTGGTAAAATTTAAACAATGTTTATAAATCCCAGGCCCTGAAGATGATCTCAAATCCAATAAGATCGAAACGTTGGCACGATAAAGAAAATGTTTTTCTAAAACCTACGTCACACCAAACTGTATCTCACAATCTCCAAATAATCGAATCTATTAGCGTGCATGTTTAGAGTTAATATTGAGTACCTAATCGACCCTCAATTAGATTAGAGTTGAATAGTGATGGCAGAATATCAAGAACCGTTTCACCACCCAGCTTTAGTAAATGATATCTAAATACTTAACTCTGCATAAATTTGTATGTACATTTGCAGAATTCACTAATTTTGTGGTCTGCTTGACCAATTAATTAATTTTATCTCAACTGATTATTATTAATCATTAGTTAAATCAATCTCAAATTTGTTTAACAATTAATTTAATCAATCTCAAATTTGATTAATGATTAACGATTAATTTAATCATCAGCAGCTCGATTAACGATTAACCACTAATCGTTTATCAAATTTGAGATTGATTAAATTAATTGTTAATCAAATTTGAGATTGATTTAACTAATCATTAATCATTACTGTATTAGGATTTTATCAGATCCTTTTATATTAGCTATGGTCTGAAAATAATGAATCTTTGTAGTTTTGCAACTTTCATTTTGGTTGTTATCTAAAATGAAAAATTAATACAATTAATTAAGGTTTTTAGTTGAGATAAAATTAATTAATTGGTCAAGCGGACCACGAAATTAGTGAATTTAATGAAAAATTAATGTTCAGAGGATTTTGGTTGTATTGTAATATGAATAATATTTAGTCGTGCATTGCATGACGAATAAAGTATTATTCTATGATTATAATCAAAACATAAGTCAAATCAGAATCCTTACTCTCCGCTAAACATTATTCCTTAGTATTATTATTATTATTATTATTATTATTATTATTATTATTAAAATACCAAACTATTAATGGTTTTACCTAGAAAAACAATTTATTTTTAATCATGATTAACTATACAGATCGTAAATATTTAACGAATGTTGTACTTTTTTGTTGTCAAAAATTATATGAGTAAAAGCTCGGTGCGGCATTGTTATGTAAATAATTACATTGAATGACAATTGTTTAATCTGATTAACGATTAATGATTAACTTTTTAATCATGAATAGTTTGACAATTAATTAATCATTAATTATGATTAAAAAATTAATCGATTATGCCCAACTCTGATATACGTGGTAGTCACCTCGTCGTGTTAGGTGACAGTACATCTAAAGTGGAGTAGAATGCCGTAAACCTCGTGGTTTGCATATTTACATGGTACCGTGTTTAATATTAAAACTATTTTTTATGTCCCTAGATGACATATACAAATAATTTAAACCTCTATTTTACATGTATATGTATTTGTTTCTAGAAGAGTCAAGGAGGCTTGTTAAAGAATCAGCAGATTTTTCATATTCAGATGGTGAGTAGTGTAAATAATTTGACTTATAGCCGATAAGGATGTATCAAAAGAAAATATTTCAGTTCCTTACTTGTTGGAATGGGTAGTTCTGTTTTCAAACTATGTCTACAAAATCAGCTGTTCTTTGGGGAAAAAGAACTATAAAAAATTTTGTGAATAGAACTATCCTTTTCAACCAGTGAATTGATGTACAACCTAAATTATTTCTTTCAATCTTAATTGTTGTTTGTTTTATTTTTAACAATGTTATCATCTGTGCAGATTCTTCCATCGAAGTGATAGAAATACGCGATAACTCTCCAGAAAGTAAGCACTTTTAAAATATATGCTATTTGTAGTCTTAGTAAAATATATATAAATTTTTTCTGAAATTAGCCTAAAAACAACAATAAATCTTATTCATTATGTTAAAACTCAAATTTAATAATGATTATGACAAAATAAATTTAAAAAATATATAGTAATAATTATATCTTTAACATACAATATTTATTGAAGTACTTTAAGCTTAGTTAATTTATTAATTTTTCATTTTTATAGAATCCCCAATGTTTGGAGAAGATCAAGAAGGATCTGCAACTAGTAAGTTTTGTAGCATATTCTATTTCATTTAACTTAATACTGAAGTATTTTGATGGAAAAAGCTTCAATTTTTCGTTTCCACCATTTACAAGCCAGTAGTAGAACTGTCTTCTACCAATCCATTGGAATCAGTTAATCATTAAATCCAATTCTAAATTAGAAAAAAACCAGCATCTCCTTATGTCATATCATCCCATCACTTTGCTGCCTTTATTTGGAAAAATAGTTGAAAAACTCCTGAAACACTTAATTTTCATCCTTGAAAGCTTTGGAACATTAATCCCATCAATCTGGAAATACAAAATTGAACTGTGGGGTTCAACCAAGTGATCCAATTTCTAAAGTGAAAAAAGTTAATAATATAGCCAGTAGTAATGACAAAATTTTATAACCATGTTGAAAAACAATAACGATTTTCCTTTTTAGGGCATTTTGCGACCATTTATGACGATGACAACTCACTAAAAGGTAGGATTTGTTTTTATTATATCACTTTATAATTGAATGTCTGGATTATCAGTAGCTTATTTGTACATTTGATATTAGCAATCAGATAATAAAAAGTAATAATTTAGAAAAAGAATACGTTAAGTATAGGCGATGAAGATTTAAAAAAAAAATTAATAGTAAATTTTATTTGATTGTGTAGAAGAGTCTCCAATGCTGGGAGAAGATGAAGATCCTGCAAGGCGTAAGTTTTTTTTTTTTTTAATTGGTACATTAGGCCAAAAAACTCCCCAAAACAAAGCACAGATGAACTAGAGTGCCATAAAACAATTGTCAACTTTCGAAAAAATAAAAAAATAAAAAATAAAATAAAATACATTGAAACAAAAATTTAGAATACAAGTCGTTTTAATGGTTTACATCTCCCAATAAAAGGCACACTAGTGAATAAACTCCGAAAGTAACCTCATGAAAAGACATACCCTATAAGTGTATGGTCACTTACCAAAGAGAGCGTACGATATTGATACATAGTTTTAATTATTTGAATATTGATCAAATTCACTATGTTTTATGAGGTTCTTCTTTCTTTCCTCTTCTTTTTCTTTTTTCACTCCTACTTAGAATTTTAATCCTAGAAGTTCTTTGTTTGTCAAAGGCTGTAGTTTGAATTCAATCAATTTGATGATGGATTCTTCATGTCTCCCTAATCAGCTCAGCTGAATGATATTCACTTTCTTTCAAAAAATTTTTTATTTCAGACTACACCTGACCAGTTTTTGTTTTGTTTCCTCCTGCTTGTCTGAATCTTTTTAAAGAATTAATTGTCCAAATGTGCTTTACTTGCTAAATTCAAAATATAATTATTAAATTTATGATGATAAGTACATAAACATTATTAGTTCTATGTATGTATATGTAATTAATGTTTTCTTTAAAAAAATATATATAGCGAATCTGTGTTATTATGAAGGGTTGTGCTAAACAGCGTAAGCCTGTCATTGTATCTACAGTTACTACTTATTCAACCGAAAAGAAATTTTTACTAATTAATTTAATGTTACCATGTTTGATGTTATAATTATTGCAATTTATTTCAGTAGGTATCAATATTGCTGATGAAGATTTCATTCAAAACTCAGAAGAAGGTAATAACTATAATTTTATGTAGAAGGATATTTAAAAAAACTGCTAAAATTAATTACGAAATCAATTATTCTGTTGTAGGTCTGGATATGAACCTCGGGGATGATGCAGAAAGCAATTCTAAATGTAATTTTCTAATTGAACAATTTCATCAGCATTACAAATTAATAAAGATATAAAGATTATTATAATTTGTCGGTGTGATTTTTGTAGGGTTTCCGAAATTCAACATCCAGGAAAGTAAAGAGGATTCAAATTTTTCAGAAGGTAATCCTTGAATATACTTGATAGCAATGATTTGAAACTTACAGGCTGTACATATGATTTAATATAAACACAAACTTCACTATACAGGGTGACTTGCTACTCGTGCTACAAACTTCACCAGTAGATTCTTGACCCTAAAATGAACAAAAAAGTTCATATTGACCATGGTCCGATTCTCAACCATTTCAGAGTAATTTCGCTTTTTATCGATTTTGAAAGATATCACGTCCTGGCGTCGGAAAATCGTGATATCTTTTAATCTAAACATTTCTCTGAAAATCTAATAGCACCGTTGAAATTCCCGTTAATTTTTCAATAAGAAGATGACGGTGGCAAAATGTTTGGGCTAATTTTTTGTGTTTTATTTCAGCCAGAACTACAAAAAGAGTGGAAAATTGTGTAAATCGGAAAGTGTATAAAGTAATCCAGAGTTTCTAATTTTAGTCTCAGAAGGCAGCAAATTTGAGGAAAACTACCTGATTTAATAACGCTTCCAACGCACTCGTCATTTTCTTATTTAGTGGTTGTGAGACCAAGATGTTGATGACAAAAAGAGAAAAAATGGTGGTTCAAGGATTGCTAATGTTTGAGAGTGACTTGCTACTCGTGCTACAAACTTCACCAGTAGATTCTTGACCCTAAAATGAACAAAAAAGTTCATATTGACCATGGTCCGATTCTCAACCATTTCAGAGTAATTTCGCTTTTTATCGATTTTGAAAGATATCACGTCCTGGCGTCGGAAAATCGTGATATCTTTTAATCTAAACATTTCTCTTAAAATCTATAAGCACCGTTGAAATCCCCGTTAATTTTTCAATAAGAAGATGAAGGTGGCAAAACGTTTGGGTCTTTCTTCCTTGACCTTCTAGCTGTTTGTAAACTTCTTAAGCATTACATACTAAATGGGCATTAAATTAAATTAAAAAATTTCAATGGAATTATGATTTTGATTCTCTCTAAAAATTAACGGGGATTTCAACGGTGCTTATAGATTTTAAGAGAAATGTTTAGATTAAAAGATATCACGATTTTCCAACGCCAGGACGTGATATCTTTCAAAATCGATAAAAAGCGAAATTACTCTGAAATGGTTGAGAATCGGACCATGGTCAATATGAACTTTTTTGTTCATTTTAGGGTCAAGAATCTACTGGTGAAGTTTGTAGCACGAGTAGCAAGTCACTCTCAAACATTAGCAATCCTTGAACCACCATTTTTTCTCTTTTTGTCATCAACATCTTGGTCTCACAACCACTAAATAAGAAAATGACGAGTGCGTTGGAAGCGTTATTAAATCAGGTAGTTTTCCTCAAATTTGCTGCCTTCTGAGACTAAAATTAGAAACTCTGGATTACTTTATACACTTTCCGATTTACACAATTTTCCACTCTTTTTGTAGTTCTGGCTGAAATAAAACACAAAAAATTAGCCCAAACATTTTGCCACCGTCATCTTCTTATTGAAAAATTAACGGGAATTTCAACGGTGCTATTAGATTTTCAGAGAAATGTTTAGATTAAAAGATATCACGATTTTCCGACGCCAGGACGTGATATCTTTCAAAATCGATAAAAAGCGAAATTACTCTGAAATGGTTGAGAATCGGACCATGGACAATATGAACTTTTTTGTTCATTTTAGGGTGAAGAATCTACTGGAGAAGTTTGTAGCACGAGTAGCAATTCACCCTGTATATTCAATTAATAAACTTGATTGTTGTATTTTTATTTTCAGACTCACCATTGGTTGTAGAAGAAATTCATGGCTCTTCGAAAGGTAATTTTATTAAAATAGTTCTATTAAGTACAAACTAAAAGCTCAACTCTTGTTGATATTGTAATACTTCCCTTTAACATATTGGTAAAAGGGGATAAAATGATGGCCCAACAGGTGGAAATCATTTTATTGCCAAGCATTTTGTTAATAAACAATTACTAGGAAAAAATAAATAAAATAACAATTATAAATTTTAACGTTTACTTTATTTTTGAAAATGTTGAAAATCCTATTTGGTCGTTTCTAATTATCTTGGTTGGCTCATCCTTGCTATTTTTGTCTGCAGACAAATCCACAGTTTGGCAGACTAGGATGATTAGAGAAGATCAACCTATTTATTGAACTGTTATAAATATAAATTGTACGAATATGGTGTTTAATCTAGAAATAAAAAAGTGACAACATGCATTAGATACATTTCAATTTTTAAGTTGTTAACAAATGTTATTCTTTTTTCACAAAGTTACACGTATATAAAACAATCAACTCATGAATGATTTTAACTATAAAATTGTTTTCTAGAACCACTTGGTAGTATTTATGATGATAAAACTTCAATAAAAGGTAACTTTCATGAATAGATTAAATTTTTTTTAATACAATTATTTTATTGCATTACATATGTTTATTTACTATAGGTTCCCCATTGCTCGAAGAAGATGAATACTCATCAATGGGTAAGTGTTACCATTTTGTCTGAAAATATTGTTAAATTAAGGATATTGTTTTGATTAAGTACTATTAAAAACTTAGAATTACATTAACCCTTCAATGCCCGTAGTAAGAATAAAGTTTATGATTATTTTTGTATATTTTCCATTTCTTTGGCACACTAATAGTATAATAAACTAACAGTTTTAATCAAAAAAGCTATATACTTATTCTGTATATGTATAAATGTATATATAAAAGGGGAATAATATGTATATAACCTACAGGTTATATACATACTATTCCCCTTTTTTAAAGCTTTTTTTTAAACTAGGAGATGGTATAAAATATTGTATAGTAAAATTCCTCTTTTGCTGTAATTTGTTTTTAAATATTTAAAAAAAATTATCAATACAAAATAATTGGGCTCTTAGAAGAACCTATGAAAATTAATAACAATTAAAATTATATATAAACTAAATATAAAAATTAAGGATTCTTCTTTTAATTTGAGATTTTTTAAAAATACAAACTGGGTTCTTATATAAAATACAACGTGAAAATTTATTACCATTAAAATTAAAAATTATGTCAAATTAAATATCAAAACAAATGTTTCTTCTATTAATTTTAAAATTTATAAAAATATACAATAATTATTTTATAAACCAATTATTTTGTATTTAAAAAAGCTTCAATTAATAGAAGAATCATTTGTTTTGATATTTAATTTTATATTTTTGTAATTTTAAAACATAGCCTTCTTGATTAGAATCTAATTAACGCTACAGTAATAAAATATTCACTAATTTATTTCAGATATAGAAACAATGAGCTTCAAAACAAAATATGACTCTCAGTCTAAAGAAGGTAATATTTTTTCATAATAAGAACTGATTTTTATAATTAAAATTATACGATTTTTAGTGCACTAACCAACACTTTTTCTTTGTAGTTTTTGACATTTTTATTTTATTTTTACAGTATCTTCAGTAAAAACGGATGAAACAAGAGGTGGTAAGTGATCGACTGCGTAATGAAGTGTAGTTTTATTTGGCTTTTAAATAAAAATTTTAAATTTCATTTTTTATAAACTGATATTGTAATTTGTATTGCAGAATCATTAGACGTAAATATAGGAAGTGAAGATTTCATTCAAAACTCTCGAGAAGGTGAGAATATCAATTTTGTCATGTTATCTAAATGATTTGTGTCTTTTTAAAAATTCTCTTTATCCATTGTAGGTTTTGTTGCGGACTTAGAAGAAGAAGTAGACAGCAATTCCAAATGTAAGAACGGCTAGATGTTAAAAATGAGGGATTTTCATAAAAACACAACAGTCACATAATCTTTTAGTTTATAAATTAAAAGTTACCTTTTTTTACTAAACAACTTCAAATTATATATTTTGTAATTTAAATAACTTGCCCGAAATATTTACTTTTGAATTAATACGATCAGTGGTCGGTTATCACATTATAAAACAATTTTTTTAAACTTGTATAATGTTCAATTGTGTGATTTCTTCATGTAACTATGATTATTTTATTATCTTCAGGTCAGCAAAGTGAGGATCATTAGACCACAATTATCGACAACTACTAAGTTGTAAAATGTCGAAATTGCTTGGCTTCTAATTGAAATGATAGTTTTTTTTCCATTTGTGCTGTACTTTAAAATGTAAAATCTCAAAATTGTTCAATTACTGTGCGTTGTGTCTTTGTGGAATTTACCATATGTCTATTTAAAAAATATATAAATATACATATATTTTATTTTTATACGTTATGAATGTTACAGGGTCCCCTAAATTCAACATAGAAGAGAATAAAGAAGAATCTAGCTCATCAGAAGGTAATATCTGAATTTACATTCACTTATAGTATTTGTGTGTTTTAGGATTATTTCATGTAATAAATAATTATATATCAGTTAATATTGTCTTAAATTGATGATTTAATATATTGCCACATTTCACTCTTTCAGACTCGAGAATGAATGAAGAAGAGATGCACAGTTCCTCAAAAGGTATTATTATTATTATTATTAATTTTTAAGGGCGTTTTAACGGCTAAGGTCATTTCACGCCCTAACATCCCAAACCTTCTATCTTAGTTTAGCTATATCCCTTCTGAGTGCTATAAAGCTCTGATTCCAAATATTCACTCGTAAACTAATTTATCCTATCGCCATCTAAGCTTTAATTTATCCTTTTTAAAATTCTTAAATTGGAAGGCCATATTATTATTATTAGTTTAGTTTACACATTAAAAGTTATATAATTTTTCTAGCAATTTCTTAGCAGTTAAAGGTGGTTTTCAATTTATATTTGTTACTAGTATTATAAAAATTACATAAATGTTTCTTATTGTCTCTGAAAGTTAAATGTTAAAAGAGTCTATTGTGCAGCAATTTTTTTTATACATATTACATACTTTTATACATTTAGTTGTATAACGGGTGAATTTAAAAACCTTAACCTAACTCTAGCCCTAGCCCTAGCCCTAACCCTAACCTAACCTAACCTAACATAAACCTACCTAAGGACCCCCCCTAACCCTAACCATCCTTAGCCGAACCTAACCTAAACCTACATAAGGTTACCCCCCCTAACCCTAACCATACCTAAGGTTAAGGTTTAAAAGGAGTCTATTGAGTAGTATGTTTTTTAATCTTTTGTAAATTTAAAAACCTTAACCCCAACCCTGCAAAACCTAACCCTTTCATAATCCTACCTAAGTTTAAGTTAAAACGAGTCAACCTTTTTATGATCTTGTGCTCTGTGACCAATATTGGCTTATTGTGCATCCTCCATTTTAGTCTATTTGTTAAGATTTTTAGCAGATCCCAAAGCTTTGTTAAGGGCGTTGTGTGTATCCTCATAGGCCTCCGCATCGACAGTGGACATGTTCTTCTCTGTTTCTTCTTCTTCCTTGCAATATCTGCACAGGCTCGTTTTTGCTGCTTTGGTCTAATAATAATGATAATATACTTTTAGTCTACATACCTCCAGAGTCAGTTGTCCTTTCATCCTAGTCCTAACACTTACTATACTTAGAACTTATTCTTAACTAATCGTTCGATGTTTTTGACAGTTTTGGTCTTTTTTTGCTATAAAAGGTTTCAGGGCTGATGTCCTGGCTGAACTTATATTGGCCTTTCGGCCTACTCTTCACTGTATGTCCTGATATGCAAACAAGAGTGATTTTGTTAATTTACTCAATGTCTTACAGAATTAAATGTTTGAACTATACATGTTAAAATATTCAACTATAGAAAAGTGAAAACATTAACTGCTAAAATGCTTTAGGGTATCGATAACTCAGTAAATTTTGATTATCAATTGTAAAAAAATTAAAATTTTCTTTTTGTATTTTAGATGCAGATAATGCAAATACCGTATTACTTGATGGAGACTTTCTACTTGAAAAAGGTATGTGCATCATTGAATTACATCCTTGTAGAATTTTATATTTAAAAAAAAAAAAGAAGGAAATATATTGATTTATAAACTTAATTTCTTTCCTCTCTGATACCATTGAACATTTTCCATCCATTTTTCTCCCTATGTTTAGACTAAATGTCTTATTATTTCCTATTATATTAACATGAAATGCTTACTATTTATTTATTTGTAATGTTTAGGGCCACCTGCAAATATCGTTGAAGAGATCGAGATGTCTCCTGGAGGTAATTTTTCATCTTTTGCCATTTTACATTTGAAAATTTATATATGCTTATTTTTCTTTTTAAAGGATCACCAGATAACATCGCCGAGGAGATAGAGGTTTCACCAACAGGTGCGTTTTAAAAATACCATATAATAAGAAATAAATGGAGTACACAACTTAACTTTTTATCTTCATAACAAAGTATAATTGTTATTATTGAATAGGATTTTAAGAGTTTTATATAGTGAATTATCAGCTCGTAATACAGGGCACACAGTAAGCAAATTATTAAAGACAAACTTCGACAAGACTGCCCAATTAGAAAAAAACAAAAACACAATATATATATAATATATTACACATTTACCATCCTGATTTTCAAGGGATAAAAGGAGGAGTATAAAATAACTTTATTTACTGATGTTAAATCAGTANTAACATAAATGACAGGATGAGAAATTAAAAGCAGATACAGGGAATGTATCTAATCATTTAGGGACAATGACAGAAATCGAATTTCATGATTCACGTAGTAGAAAACAACCATGAACCATCGACAATACAAACAAGCATGAAACTACTAAATAAAGTACCAAAAATGAACATACTCGAATCCATTAAAAACACCAACAAACAATATAACAAACCCAAGGATAATTGATCCGGTAGTCCTAAGTGGAACGAAATAGTTTGAACTTGTTATATTCTATTATAATTTCATTATTAAATTAACATAATTTAATAATACAAGATATAAATTTATAGGATCACCATTTAAGTCAATTGAAGAAATACTGAACACTGAAAAAGGTACTTTGACACTTCACATTAGCCGGCTTCGAAATTGTTTGAAATAAATTGTAATTGAACTGTGTTTTTGCTTAGAATCGTCCTTTCACTTTGTAAAGGATACAGACAGTTGTCAGAAGAGTAAGTATTATATTAAAACGTTTGATATGGAAATTTATGTTCAGTGTATTTTTTTTGTGCAATGGTCACCAATAGTTTATCATGTTTTGTGAAATTATTAAGTGAATATTTAAGCAGTAGTTTTATGTGACACCTTTTTCACTAGTAATGGACTATGGACGTGTGATGAATGATTTCAGTTTTTGTTTTTGGTGATACTAGGTAAAAAACATATTAGATGTCTGGGTGTTCTTGTCAATAGGCCTTAGGAGCTGAGAAAAAAAAATGTATTTAGTGTTCTTAGAGGGTGCAGCCAAGAAATATCAATTTTGCTTTTGGTAAAAAGTTATAGTAAAAGTAGTAGGTTAAAATAGAGTAAAAAATCGCAAAATTAAATAAAACAAAAAGTAAACAAATAAATTAAGAATAAATACAAAACAATATGTTAATTTTTTCAGCAAGAAACAAGTTGATATTTAAAAAAAATAATAATAACAAAAATGGTGGATGCTCAAATGGCGATGCCAAAAAAAAGTTGATATTGATTTTTTGCACCCTAAAAATTTCCCTGAATACAAATTTTTCTTCTCTCTTTTCTTCTCAAATTGTTTGTCTTTTAAACACCTCCCATTGTTTTCAAAAATAACAAAAATTATGATAGCTTTGAAAGGAGTCACTGATCCACTGGAATTTATACATGGTTTTAGAATTCTATAAACTACACATAATACACAAACTTGATTTTCTTTAATAAATTAGAACCAGTGATATAAAATGAAACGTTGAAAAATTTTTTGTTTATTTCATCCTTATATTTCTCACTTATAATAGCATAGTCTAAACCATGTTGAGGTAGGCTGAAAGAATAGAAATTAAGCTTTCTAACGGTTGTAATAATGAATTTGGATGAAATACAGAGGTTTTGTCGTTTTTTAAGTGAAACACACAGTGGACAGTCAAAACAAAACAAAATTCCCTGACTGATCCAGTTGAAAAATGTATATTTTTTCTTTGCTATGAAAATGTGTATTTATGGAATTTGAAAGGTACAAAGTTGTGACACTCAAGAATTATATTGGCTATTTTTTTTAAGTATTCGGAGGCAATGAAAAGTATTACTGGTTAATATGAGAAATATATAAACAACTGATAGGAAGAGCCAAAAATCCTGGCTCATGGCAATATTATTGATGATAAATTTTATTTTCCCTCCCTGATGTTTTTCAATTTAACATACATTTATTGATGAAAAATAATAAAATATGTTGTAAAATGTATAACATTTACAGCATTAGCATAATTATTTTTGAAATTTTCACAAATTTATTTCTCCATAGATGCTGATATGTTTGCAAAGGATTGGGATAGCTCGTCAAAGAGTGAGTATTTTTAAAATTAAAAATTAGTTTCTTTGCATTGTACATGTGGATTAGTAACGCCCCTTTTTATTTTTATTTTAGATTCATCTTCTCAGTCATCGGAACGCAGTTTGTATACTTCCACAGCTGGTAATTTCCAATATTTTTATTTTTTTGTTTTTGTTAGAACGTAACTTCATAATTATGTTTATCAGTGTAAGACTGTTTTGTATATACATTACATTATTTGTTTAAATTGGAGTCGAGAGCACCCTTGAGATGTTTATTATGTACTTTATGTGCTCATGTTTCTATAGCTAGCGATCAGGCTTGTAATCGGCCCATCTTTGAGCCACATCTCTATACAAGTTCAACTATTTTTTTTTTTACATTCCGGTTCGCTCTGTTTTCAATAATTATGTTGAATGATAAGTCCAAGATAGTTTTAGCCTTGTCTTTTATTTTAACTTTTTTGTAAAATTAGTTTTTTATTTGGTATTTATTTCCACCGTCTGACAAGTTCTCAATTACTCAATTGACCATGTTCATACTTAATTCATAATAGTCAATGAATAAATAACGTAATATTAATTAATATGTGAAGCAAAATTGAAATTTTCACTAGATAATTTTTTTAAAATTTATTTTATTTTTAGAAGATAGCTCTAACAAGACCACACCATTGCAAGGCAGTGCAGAACGTAGGCTTTATTTAATTCCACTTATTGTGAATTAAAATACATTTATACGCATTAATGTTTTATTTCTTAATTCGCCAGATTCACCGATTCGCTTTGAAGAAGTTTCCAGTTCTGTTGAAAGTAAGTTAAGTGGTTATTTATTTTGTGACATAATAACATAATTCATACAGAATACTTTCAATGACTTATTCTGATTTTTAGAAACATATTTTCAATTTTCAGAAGATGCTCAAGAACATTCAGAAAGTAAGTTTTTCAATCAATATCAAATCTGTTGTGAATTTAAGTCACTTTTAAAAATCTTCTTGCTTAAATTTGTTATATTAATTTTATGTATTTTTTCATTTTAGAATCAGAGATCATACCAAAGGAACAACCTACCGGAACAAAAGAGCGTAAGTAATAACAAGTTGTAAATATAAAATATCTTCGATTGTATACAAATTTTCACTGTTATAAGTATGATTAAACAAATTCCAGAAGATTCTGAATTCGAGTCAATTTCGACATTTTTGTGTATTAAATATCTTGTTTTGCTTGTAGAATCTTTTGTACAACTGCCAGAAGTCTCCAGCTCTCCAGACAGTATGTCAATCAATTATTTTCTGTTTGATATGTGCATGCCTACCTTAACAGCTTTATACAGTGAAGTATCATTTCATCATACATAGAAAATTCATAATAAGTTTTAATTATGACAAACATTCAATTTCCATAATTAAGTCTAATAATATGAAATTTGCCTTGAAATCTGTTATATTTTAACACAGAACACAAATATAGACTAAACCATCCAACCAGTAGCCCCAAAGGGAATATAATTTTTTTTAACCTGTTATATTCTGATATATGTTTATTATCTAATTTTCATAAAATGACACGTTCTTTCTTGATCCGCTACAATTTGATGGGCTAATTCAATTTCACTTACTTGTTTATACGCTTTCTATTTCTTACTTTAGTTGATTATAATAGTTTTGTATCCTCTGGGCCTATAGCTTGGGAAGTGTTGTTATTCCAGCGGCTTCTTTGTTCTACGCGTGCATGTAAATAAATTTTAAACATGCATGTAAATAAATTGCACATGTGCATGTAAATTGTAAATAAAAACTGTATAATGGTTTAAAAAAATGTACTTAATTTATTCAGCGACTGCTTGGTAGTAATTTTCTTTCTGGTTTGTTCCAAGAAACGCCCAGGGAACCTGAAGAACCACAAATGCCCACTGAGAGGGCAGGTAAGTCTATCGATTAAATTCTTAGAACATTCTTGTTACTTTTTTTTTTAACTTCTAACTATTCATTCCAGTGACATCTGATATAGAAGAGAAAGATGATCATCTACCAAGTAAGTAAAAACCAAAAGTAAAGTAAATGTGACAATATACTTTAATCAATTTTCATTATGCCAAAAAGTCTATTACAGCATGATTGTTCTAGTATCAACAAAATGTACTAATTTGTTAAGTATCAGACTACACGCTATAAAATTTATAATTGATTTATCTACTTGTTATTTATTGTTATATTATTATTAAAAATGCAAAAAAGTTAATATTATGATAATTTTTAGATTTACCTGTCAGTGAAAATAGTGAAACTGAGATCACTCTTAAAAGTAAATCAAGTTTAAGCCCTAAGATATATATATGGGGTATATATACGCATATAAATAACTATATAATTATAAATACTAATTAAAAATTATAAATGTATTGTTAACCAACATGTTTGATTATTTATTAACAGGACCACCGATTCAATCCAAAGACGATTTTGCTTCTGAGTGCGATGAAGTTATGCCAGGTGATTTTTTTAACCTAGATATGTTTTTGGACTTTTTACATCGGTTAAGAAAATAACATGCAAAGTCATATTACAAAATATAAAAAGTTACAAGAACCAAACACACTTTCAGTAAAGTAGGCCAATAAAATTTTATTTTAAAAAAAGCACAATTCTTATTCGTTTTAAGCCCCCTTTAAAAGCCCTTAATTCAAAATTTTTATGGCAAACAAAAAATACAAATGTTTGTGGTCTAACAGCTGGGGTATTTTTTTAAGCCAATGTTCAGCATTCTACTTAAAATATTGTTAACCAATGTGTTCGTTTATTTGTTAACAGGATCACCGATTCAATCCACAGATGATTTTACTTCTAATGAGTGCGATGAAGTTATATCAGGTAATTTTTTTTAACCTAGATATGTTTTTGGAACATCGGATAAGAAAATAACATGCGAAGTCATATTAAACGGGTAAAATGTATAAAAAGTTACAAGAACCAAACACTTTAAGTAAAGTAGGCCGATAAAAATTTATTTTTTAAAAGCACAATTCTTATTCGTTTTAAGCCCCCTTTAAAAGCCCTTAATTTCAAATTTTTATGGCAAACAAAAAATACAAATGTTTGTGGTGTAACAGCTGGGGTATTTTTTTAAGCCAATGTTCAGCATTCCACTTAAAATATTATTAACCAATGGGTTCATTTATTTGTTAACAGGATCAACGATTCAATCCACAGACGATATTACTTCTAATAAGTGCGATGAAGTTATGCCAGGTAATTTTTTTAACCTAGATATGTTTTTGGGCTTTTTACGTCGGATAAGAAAATAACATGCAAGGTCATATTAAACGGGTAAAATATATAAAAAGTTACAAGAACCAAACACACTTTCAGTAAAGTAGGCCAATAAAAATTTTCTTTTTTAAAAGCACAATTCTTATTTGTTATAAGCCCCATTTAAAAGCCCTTAATTCCAAATTTTGATGGCAAACAAAAAATACAAATGTTTGTGGTGTAACAGCTGGGGTATTTTTTTAAGCCAATGTTCAGCATTCCGCTTAAAATATTATTAACCAATGTGTTCATTTATTTGTTAACAGGATCACCGATTCAATACCCAGATGATTTTTCTTCCAAAGAGTGCAATGAGGATCTGATAGGTAATTTGTTTAAACTTACATAGTTATGTGTTTGGGCTGGATACATTTTCTGTGTATGTGTGTGATATGTGTGATCATTATCACATTATTTGGGAGTGCGAATGGGTTGGGTTGGGTTAATTGTAGGGTTAGGGTTAGGGATGGATTAGGTTGGGTTCAGTAGGGGTAGAATTAAGGTTGGGTTACCATTGGTTATACGGTGTTTACACTGACTGCAATGCAATGTTTTAGGAAACACAAATTGCAAACCGAATTGATGTGAATGAGCATGTGATGCAACAGGCAGGTTGAGTAGAGTTAAAAACAGGTTAAGTTACATATTTGCTTCAGTGTTTCTCTGTGAAGTAAATAAAGTATGCCAATACTGAACAAACTTCAGTTCTCCTTTCTAAAGTTTTGTTTTTGAACGAATTAGTTTTTTTCACTTTAGGCAACACGGTTTGCCTGACATACATGATTATTAATAATTCAATAAACAATACAGACTGTCCAAAATGTCAGTCAAGGACATTACTAATTTCTTTGAAAACCAAAAATTGTTCAAATGGTTGTCAGATTTTCAGTAATTTAATTAATTGGTTAATGTATTTCACACTTATTTCCTTGAGAAACTTGTCTTTATTTGTAAATCATTTTTTAATACAATGGGAGGCTACGTCTGTTGGATCACCGATTCAAATTGTGAAACTTTTTTGGTGGTAATAGGTTGAACATGTGTCTGAGCTTTCTTGCCAAGCCCTAGGAGCCGAGAGAGGAAAAATATTGTAATTTAATTCAATTAATTAAGGTTTTAAGTCAAGATAAAAAAGTCAGTGTCACGAGCGGGATTCGAACCCACGACCTTTGGCTTGATACGCCGCTGCTCTACCACTTGAGCTATCGTGACTTCGAAGGTCGTGAGTTTGAATCCCACTCGTGACACTGACTTTTTTATCTCAACTTAAAACCTTAATTAATTGAATGAAATTAATTGGTCGAGCGGACCACGAAAAATAGTGAATTTAATGAATTAAAATGAAGTATACTTCACTAACGCTCTCCGTGGCCATTTCATATGTCATCGAGAATCCAGTCCGATTACACGACATTTGAAAAATGGCAAAAAGGAGGGAAAATTCAAAAGGTGTGGTCGAGATGGGAAGTTAGTGTCCGAGTGGATCGAAGTTACGATAGCTCAAGTGGAAGAGCAGCGGTGTATCAAGCCGAAGGTCGTGGGTTCGAGTCCCGCTTGTGACACTGACTTTTTTATCTCAACTTAAAACCTTAATTAATTGAATGAAATTAATTGGTCAAGTGGACCACGAAAAATAGTGAATTGTAATTTAAATACTTTCTTGTAAATTTTTTTATAATGGTTCTATGTCTTTCATGTTAGCCAAGATATGAAATGATTTTATTTTTGGTGGGGGGGAAGGGGGAGTGTTCAGAAATTCCTGGGGCGACAGTGGGAATTGAACTGACGACCATGTGGTCTATGAGCCTTGAGCGTGAGTCTTCGTTGTACATGTATTTCAAGGTTATTTTATCTCAGTCAATTCATTTTTTTCTAACAGGGTAAGAAAGTCATAGTAAAATGGTAAATTAAAAAAAAATATACAAAACCCAAAACTCTCAGTAAAGCAGACAAAAAACAAAATTTAAACACTATTCTTATTTGTTTAAAGCACTCTTAAAGCCCTTAAACAGAAATTGTTATAGTAAACAAAAAATATAATTTTTTTTTGTTAGCTCAGCCAGTGCAATTTTTTCTCTGATGTCAACTGTTCCTTTTAAAAACATTAACTCCCCTTGATTTTATCCAAATTCAACATTGTTACAACCAATTAAGGTATTTAGTCAAGATGAACAAAAGTTAATGGCACGAGAGGGATTCGAACCCACGACCTTCGGCTAGATACGCCGCTGCTCTGCCACCTGAGCTATCGTGACTTTGATCCACTCGGACACTAACTTCCCATCTCAACCTCACCTTATGAGTTTTCCCTCCTTTTGCCATTTTTTTCATCTCAACTAAATACCTTAATTAATTGTCATGTATTAATTGGTCAAGCGAACCATGAAAGTAGTGAATTATTGTTACAACCTTTGGAAAGCTTAATTCCTATCCTTTCAGCCTAGGAGATCACAGTAGTCACTGTGATAGACTCTCAGCTCATATACCCCATGGTTGTGGATTCAATTCTCATCATTGCCCCTGGCCTTTGTTTTCATGCTCCCCTTTCCCCCAAAAAACATAATTCAACAATACGATTGATTTGTGCTCTGGTCAACAAAATAGGCTATAAAAAACAGAAAAAAAATTTAAAAACTCAGACTATGTCAACTTGGTGTTATTGGTGTTAAAACTTCGTAAAAGTATGTTTCTTTTCCGATTGTTCGATTTTGAACCCCCCGGTGGAGGGAGTTGCGAGTTAGCGAATGTAGCCTGTCGACTAGTTCAACTTGATCTCGTGTATCAATCTTGTTAAAATTTGGTCAAAATATCTAGAAAAACTTTATAAAACTAAGGAAATATCAAAAGTCATTAGACCATGACTGTGTCATTAGAAGTGAGGAAAATAAGGATAAAATAAACAAAAATTCTTTATTTTCAGTATAAGAAGTATCGACCACTTTCTGGATGAAGATATGGTTAGGGAGGTTAGGGTTTTTCTTTTTTTGAAGGTTCCAGGCCTTGTAAACTTTCCTGTAGATCGGTGGTGTTATTTCAAAGTTATCACCATTTTTGTGGTTTTCGGAGAAACTTACAGGCATTTGGAAAGTGAAAAATTTGAGAGAAAATTTATATTTCGATTTTTTCTTCTTTTTTTTGAGGTGTAAGAAATGAATATAACTTTATTTCTTCCTGTAAATTTTTTTTAACCTACTTTCAACCTGCGGGCAAGCAACTTTGACCCATCCATTGAATTACAATACATAAATTGTGACTGAGCGACGTAGCAAGAATGGCCTGACATGTTAATATTTTTTGACCTAGTATTAAAAATGTTTCATTGAAATTCTTGATCCAATAAAATAATACATTTTCTGTTGATATAAACCTTATTTGAAACTAACCAAAATTTTCACTGTTTAACTACTGCCTGTTTCATTAGGGTATTATATTAGTTAGAAACAATTTAATTTACAATTTTTTTTAGCAGAATTTAAAAACAAATTTATTTAGTTATTAATGTTGTTTGTTTCTAGAATCTCCTGCTCAACATGAAGCATCTATTTATGTCGAGAGAGACAGTAAGCCTTCTCCTTTTGATATCTTGCAATTATAATTATAAAACTAATGTTTTGATGTTTTGCAGTGTCTTTTGAGGAGAAGAACAGCTCTTGGCCGAGTAAGTATTTTTGTACACCTGTGTCAGGATTCTTTTATTTTAGTACCATTGTACTATTCTGAACCAATTTCTTTATCTATTAACAGTTGAAAGCAAAGACACTTTGACCTCTATGGAATTCAGCGATACTCAACCAAGTAAGTATGCCGTAAATTGTTCTTGTAAGTATGTATGCATGATTAGAAGCAAAGGAAAATAATGCATATAAACAAATATAATTGGTGGCATAAAAGCAATACTTTTGACAGATAAGATTTGAGGGTGTTTTAAAGAGAAACTTTTACAATTTCAATACAATCAACTCGTCAATATTTTTTTTTTATCACAGTAAAGATTAATTATGTTTTCTGGTGTATTTATTTAAAATTATGCTATTTCAAACTGTTTCTAATATTATTGGAAATGCTATAGAGTCTCCTAGTGAACTTACAGACAGCAAAGCCTCTCTACACAAAGTAAATCAGGGAATAGATGTTATCAATGACAACAAAATATTTTTTTTTAAATTTTTTTATTTAGGGCCTCCAGAAAGGAAGCATTCAACACCAAGTTTTGTTCTGTTGATTTAAAATTTTAATCATTGAGCTTTTCTATATTTCAAATAGAAGACAGGGAGAAGCATAAATATCAGAGTTTACTTAGGTTATACAAATTGTGAGATTCTTGTTGTTTTCGATCATCATATCATAATGTCGTTGATTAGAAGCTTTTTATCAATATAATTTTTAAGGTTTTTTTTAAAGTCAATATTACATGAGAAACCTCACAAACCTTTATCTTTCAGACATACCTGCTGATCTTCCAAAGGAATGTGATACAACTGTGCCACGTAAGTTAAACTAAAATAAGACTTCGCCAGTAAAAACTTTTAATTTTGTGTTAATGATTCAGCCTTTAATGGATAATCTTGAGGTCTTTTTAAGAACAGCTTTCGGCACTTTTTATTGTCATCTTCAGGGCCAGGGCTCCTGTATCAGAGATCATACTTATGTTCATATAATGATTTTTTTTAATGCTATAAAAGTTTTAATGCCTATTCTATTTACTGTATTTTTCCGAGCTTAGTCCTAGTACCAGGTTTGTTAAAAAATTTAGTAGTTCATTTCAGCAATTGTTTTTTTAAAAAGTCCCCAAGATGGTATATTCTGAGTCATTAGACATCAACTGTTGATATTGAAAAATCTTAATTTGTTTTGGTTTTAGAATCTATTCAAGTCAAGGAGACACGTCTAGCAGATGAAAGTAAGATTGTGAATTACTATTTCTTAATAATATAAATAATGTGCTATATATTAAATTAAAAGTAATTTCCAATTTGTCAGCATATTTCCACTTTAAAAAGTTGCCTTATTGAAGATTTGAAGTAGACTAGTGATATGTAATTTTATGAGTTGATTTAAACTATAAATTGTTATTATTTTAAATTAGCGATTTGCTTTATTTTATGAATGTTATTTTGTTAATAGATGTGCCAGTTAATATCCCAAAAACATTTGAATCAAGCGAAAGCCATGAGACACCTCCAAGTTAGTATTTTATATATATATACATATACATATACATACATATATATATATAAAATATATATATATCTCTTTCAAGTTTTATTTATTAGATAATGTTAATGATAAGTTTATTTTATTTGAACAATTCAATGTTATAAATCATTTGGAATAATTATGTTTTTAATAAATTTAAAACCATCTTTTTAAAAATTGTTTTTTTACATTGTTTTTAGGATCACCAAAGGAATTGAGTAAACCAGATCAAACTGCAGAAGGTAAACCTTATATTATAGACAAATACCCAAGGATAGTGTATAAAATGAATTTTGTTTATTTGTTTTAGAATCAAAGTTAGAAGTTAAACTTAGAGAAGAATGTGATGCTTCTTCATGTAAGTTTTGTTTATATTTTATACTTGTTTTAATTCCGTCCTTACAAATTTAAAACAATTTGTTTCTATCTCTTAAAATAATTGTTTACCTTAAATGTTCTTTTCTTAACACATTCAACTCGGCAGCCATCTATTTACCGATGTTGAGGACTCCAGCTTGAATATAATATTATTTAAAATTTTACCCCTTACCACTGACTCTTAATTTTTTTCCATAAATAATTTAACCACATAAAATAATCCCTGCTAGAGGGGGTTAGTTAGTTGACTGCGCCTGGGGAAAAGTGTAAAAGTGTGCACAAATGGCTACAGTGAAGCTAAGTTTCTATTCCCTTCTAACTCTTCTCAGCTACCTGCTGAAAAGGCAAGTTCAAGGTTTAGAGGTAGGTTAGGTTAATTAGGGTTCAGACAGTTTATGATTAGTGCTACAGAAGGTTAGGTTAGGTACAGTTAAGGTTAATACTAGCCCTAGATAGGGGTTAGGTTAAGTACTCTTTGGGATGTGTTCAATTCAGGTACCACTTGGATTATAGTTAGGCTTAGTGAGGGGGGCTATGCTTAAAGACAAGTAATGAAATGGTTAGGTTAGTAGTAGTGTGCAGTTAGTGTTAAGCTGAGAGACAGGTTAAGGATGGTTAGGTTTAGGGGATGGGTGAGGTTAGGGGGCTAAGGTTAGTGTTTGGGTTAGTGGCTGGCCAGGTAGGATGAGGGTTGGGTTTATGGATGGGTTATGTATTTGCATATCCACAACTCACTGTTTTTTCTAGAAGAAATATATCAAACTAATATAGATTTATTTTTTCCCGATTTAGCTTTTGTCGATGAACAGCCAGCTGAAGCAGATGGCTCATCAAAGAGTAAGTCACTGAAAATCGTTCAGCAAGTTGCATACTAACGAAAAACTTTGGTTTCAGTGTTTTCAGTTGAAATGGAGATGGAAGAGGAGAAGGACGATGCCAAATCTCAAAGTGAGTATTTTTACTAAACACATTTGCCTGGTTGTTCATTTGTTAAAGAAATATTTAGTGTATTGAGTCCCTTGTACCTGCACTTTATATTTTATATTAATTATTTCTAATTTTTTAACATTTCGATTTGTAGAATCTCATTTTGATCTTAAATTAACTCTAATAATAACTCTATTAAATAACTAACCTGAGAGTAAGTTTTGTATATCTAACGAGGCTAATTTATGTCAGGCATAATGATTGACCAGCTGTTGTAATATTGATGTTTTCGGATCAGGGAATGGTCCAAGAATGAAAATTATTGCACTACCGCCAAGCTTCTGGCTATTATTATGCCTTCCTGAGGGCTCTACATTCATAAACAGTAATTAATATAAATATATAGTGAAAATTGGACTTAAATAGTTCTTTTTTTTTGTTTTATTTACTTACTTAGGTCTAGTTAGTTCAGTTATTAAATTCATATATAAGTTACACTATTAAATCTTTTTTTGAATCTTACAATACTCTTCTAATACATTGTGTCTATAAATAAATAATTAAATAAATGAATACTATAAATTCATACACATTAAAAATGTTTGGTTTTTTTAGTGTCATCGTTTACATCTATGGAAATGGACAGTACTTTGAGTAAGTGTTAATTTTTGTTTATTAATAATGCACAAGTTTTATATAAATATATCAGCATTTTTGTCATAACATAAAGATTATATCTGCATAATTTTCTTAGAACAAAACAATAAATAAATAAAATTGCTATCTGTTATTTTTTGGATAGAACTATTTCCAATGTAGATTGTAATAAAGTCTATTTTTTCAGCAATCCCTGGTGTACATTTCAAAAAGGTTTCAGAAGAAGGTATGATTATTATTTGTGATTATTTATTTAATAAAAAAAAGAGCCCTAGTTTCTTGCCTATAAACTAGGTTAGTTGAACTACCCAAACGGACACAATATATAGATAAGAGGTTTCTCGGTTAGTTTTCACATTGAGATGGTGACATAGAATCAGAGAAGAGGTTGAAAAAATTTTCTTTCTATCAGAGAAATGATCAAAGTCATATAAGTCAATGAGTAAGAGAAAATTAGTGACTGTGCTCTCCCCTCTTATATAACAGGCCAAAATCCCATTCATGATTAGTGATCAATTATGGGAAGTTTGACTGTATCTGTTTTTATTTTTTTTAGTAATTAATATAAATATATAATGAAAATTGGACTTAAATAGTTCTTTTTTTTAGTTTTATTTCTGGCCAAACTATCAATCTGGCCAAACTATCAACTAGCAATCTGGCCAAACTATTACCAACATATTGTTTCCCCTTTGTCGGCTTATTTCACTTCAAAGAAACACAAGAAATACACAAAAATGTCTTTTCGATACCGACTTCCTTCCCCACCCCTTCAACACCAAACATATATAAACATAAAACCAATTCATACCTAAGTTTCACTATTAAAACTTTTTTTGGATCTTACAATACTCTTCTAATACATTGTGTCTATAAATAAATAATTAAATAAATGAATACTATAAATACATACACATTAAAAATGTTTCGTTTTTTTAGTGTCATCGCTTACATCTATGGAAATGGACAATTCTTTGGGTAAGTATTAATTTTTGTTTATTAATAATGCACAAGTTTTATATAAATCTATCAGCATTTTTATCGTAACATAAAGATTATATCTGCATAATTTTCTTAGAACAAAAAAATAAATAAATAAAATTGGTATCTGTTATTTTTTGGATAGATCTTATTTCCAATGTAGATTGTAATAAAGTCTATTTTTTCAGTAATCCCTGGTGTACATTTCAAAAAAGTTTCAGAAGAAGGTATGATTATTATTTGTTATTATTTATTTAATAAAAAAGAGCCCTAGTTTCTAGCTTGACTGTATTTGTTTTTTTAAATAATTATTTTACCTAATTAATTATTCAATTAATTCATTCATTTAATTGTTGCTTACAGATGCACACAGCAACGTTGTAGAAGAAGATCCCAAATTTACAGATCGTAAGCTCTTCTTATGCACAATATTCCCAAGACTCATGGCACTGTTTAATTTTAAATTTATTATTAATGTTTATATGTAATTTATATATAATAGCTGATTTGAATTTTAAGCAAAACCCAATCTATTTACTAGGATGGATTGATTTTATACATTTTATTTTTTAAACAAGTACTAACTTGTTTATTGTTGTTATGCACGTACATTCTGATGAGCATAAGTTTCACTTTGAAAGAAAGTCGCTATATGGAAAAATACAATTTTATTAACTATAACACATTAGCACTGTTAAAATTATTACATTTTATCATTTATTTTTAGAATTGACATCTGTAAAGGAGAAGGAAGAAACTCAAACTGAAGAAAAAGGTAATTTTCTACTCTGTTTTAAATAAACTGATGGTCAAAATTAACGCACCCCCCTTAAATTTGAATTTATTTAGGTTTATTCATAATTTGCATACCAAAAATAGGTTTGGTTGTAAGGTCAAGACATTTAAAAAGCAACCGTTTATTACCTAATTTAAAAAAAAAAATTTTGTTTCCTTCAATATTCATTCTTTCAAAATTCATTCCCAACTCTTCTGGCCATTGCATTCCTAGGAAACATCTGGTAAAATCCTGAAGAATTCTTGCCCATTCATCAAGAACAGCCATTTCCAACACTTCTAGGGTGTTAGAAAACCTGGCTGCCATACTCATCACTTAAGTTAGTCCCAAATGTGTTCGATGGTTCAAATCTAGCTATACCAAGCACTCAATTTCATCCACATTTAGGTAGTCATCCACAATAACTGCTCTATACAAATAAATAAGAATAAAATCAATGAAGGAAAAGGATTAACCGAAACCAACCTTTATGCATATAATAATGAAAGGGTATAATGCTACTTATTTTGCAAATGGGATTAATCAGTTCAAAAGTAAACAAAGGAAGTAAAGCATTATTTACTGTTTATTTTGACTACGATAGCTTCTAATTACTTGTAACTAATGTAGAAAGATAATGAATTTAATTTTAACTAAATAAATTGAGTGGTGTATTAAATTTGTCTATCAGTATATATTGGGTTGTAAAATAAGTCTAGTGTTTTTCAATAATTGGATTTTATCCCTCTTGTCTTTTGAAGCAATGTTTATTTAGCAATTCATTTTTTTTTCATTTCTGCCAAGGGAAAACTGTAGCTTAAAGAGCTAGAAACATTTATGTGTATGATAATAACAATTTAGAACAAAGCACCATCCGTAAATTAGTTTGCTCGATTCAGAAGTGAAAAGTTTGATTTAGAAGGCGCAAATCGCTCTGGTCCTTCAATCGTTTATAATGAACAAATTCATGCTTTTGCCACAAATGCACAGAGACAACATATCTCATACAAGTGTAACAACCCAGCTGGATATGCTTGTCAGAGCGATGGTTCCTCACATTTTGGCAGAAGAATTTATTGGATTTTTAATGCAAAACTCTCTTAATGAGTCCCATTTCAGTTCACTTGTGGCTGTAGAAAACACATTTCTAAAAAAGTCCATTCAAAATAAATTCTTTGTGTTGCATGTATCCTTTTTGTTGTTTTAATTTTAAATTTTAATCGTTGAGCAAAAGCATGCAGCATTGCTGCAAAATAGCATTAAAAGCATTGAAAAATGCTTCTATTTAAAATAGAAGACAGGGAGAAATATACAATATCAGAGTTTAATTAGATTGTACAAATTGTGAGTTTCTTGTTTTTGATCATCATATCTTTGATTAGAAGATTTGTATCAATATAATTTTTAAGTCCATTATATTTCGTGGTCCGATTGACCAAATAACATCTTCCAATTAATTAATATTTATGTAAAGTATTGGTTGAGATAAAGATTAATCATTTTTAAGGTTACTTCTTAAATCATTATTACATGAGAAACCTCACAAACCTTTATCTTTCAGACATACCTGCTGATCTTCCAAAGGAATGTGATACAACTGTGCCACGTAAGTTAAATTAAAATAAGACTTCGCCAGTAAAAACTTTTAATTTTGTGTTAATGATTCAGCCTTTAATGGATAATCTTGAGGTCTTTTTAAGAACAGCTTTCGGCACTTTTTATTGCCATGGCCAGGGCTCCTGTATCAGAGATCATACTTATGTTCATATAATGATTTTTTTTAATGCTATAAAAGTTTTAATGCCTATTCTATTTACTGTATTTTTCCGAGCTTAGTCCTAGTACCAGGTTTGTTAAAAAATTTAGTAGTTCATTTCAGCAATTGTTTTTTAAAAAGCCCCCAAGATGATATATTCTGAGTTATTAGACATCAACTGTTGATATTAAAAAATCTTAATTTGTTTTGGCTTTAGAATCTATTCAAGTCGAGGAGACATGTCTAGCAGATGAAAGTAAGACTGTGAATTACTATTTCTTAATAATATAAATAATGTGCTATAGCTGTTTTATATATTAAATTAAAAGTAATTTCAAATTTTGTCAGCATATTTCCACTTTAAAAAGTTGCCTTATTGAAGATTTGAAGTAGACTAGTGATATGTAATTTTATGAATTGATTTAAAGTATAAATCTGTTATTATTTTAAATTAGCTATTGGCTTTATTTTATTAATGTTATTTTGTTAGTAGATATGCCAGTTAATTTCCCAAAACCACTTGAATCTATCGAAAGCCATGACACACCACCAAGTTAGTATTTAAAAAAATCTATATAAATCTTCCAAGCTTTATTTATTTGATAAATTTAATGATATGTTTATTTCATTTGAACAATTCAATGTTATAAATCATTTGGAATAATTATGTTTTTAATCAATTTAAAATCATCTTTTAAAAAAATGTTTTTTCTCGTTGTTTTTAGGATCGCCGAAGGAATTGAATAAACCAGATGATACTACGAAAGGTAAGTCTTATACTACACACAAATACCCAAGGATAATGTATAAAATCCATTTTGTTTCTTTGTTTTAGAGGAAATATTAGAAGTTAAACATAGAGAAGAATGTGACACTTCTTCATGTAAGTTTTGTTTGTATTTTATACTTGTTTTAATTCCGTCCTCTTCCTCCAACAGTCAGCCATGAATTTTTTTGTTTTCACTTGATCATTCTTTACACATGTCTTTCATTAGTTTCAGTGTTGTTCGCTCAACCTTCATAATTTTATTTGACCATCTTAGAAATTTAAAACAATTGGTTTCTATCTTATAAAATAATTGTTTACCCTTAAATCTATTTTTCTTAACACATTCAGCTGGGCAGCCATCTATTTACCAATATTGGGAACTCTGGCTTGAATATAATATTATTTAAAATTTTACCCCTTACCACTGACTTAATTTTTTTCATAAATAATCTAATTACATATTAAAATAATACCTGCTAGAGGGGGTTTGGTTAAGTAGGGTTATGGTTCATCACTGTGTTAACACGTTGACAGCACACGAGGAAAAGTGTAAACTTTTTCTAAATATTGAATTAATGTTTTTCCTTTGTTTTACCTATCTTTTTTTTAATAATTGCTGAAAGTGTACAAATGGCGTTTGATCTTGGTGGATGGCTGAATTAGTATCGGGAGGGTCTCTTCTATGTGATTGCAAAACCAGAAATGCCTATATTGAAGCTAAGAGTTTCTATACCCTTCTAACCTTGCTCAGCTACCCGCTGAATAGACTACAGCAGTAGCGTGAGGGAAGGGACCCAAGTAGCAGTCAACTGTTAAAGACAAGTTAGGAAGGGTTAAGGTTAGTTTAAGGTTTAGAGGTGGGCTAGTTTAGTTAGAGTTGAGACAAGTAATGGTTAGTGGTATGGAAGGTTAGGTTATGTACACTTAGGGATTTGTTCGGTAAGGTAGGACTGTGATTATATTTAGGCTCAGTGAGGGTGGTTATGCTTAAAGACAAGTAAGGAAAGGGTTAGGCTAGAATTAGTGTGCCATTTAGTGTTAAGCTGAGAGTCAGGTTATGAAAGGTTAGGGTTATGGTTAGTTTAAGGTTTAGAGATGGGATTAGGTTATTCTTATGCTTAGAAACAGGTTAATGCTACGCCTAGAGAATGGTTAGGCTTAGGGGATGGGTTAGGTCAGGTAGAGGGATAAGGTTAGTGTTATGCTTGAAGGTAGGTCAGGTAGGTAAATATATAGTGAAAATTGGACTTAAATAGTTCTTTTTGTAGTTTTATTTACTTTCTTAGGTCTAGTTAGTTCAGTTATTAAATTCATAAGTTACACTATTAAAACTTTTTTTTGGATCTTGCAATACTCTTTTAATACATTGTGTCTATAAATAAATAATTAAATAAATGAATACTATAAATACATACACATTAAAAATGTTTGGTTTTTTTAGTGTCATCGTTTACATCTATGGAAATGGACAGTACTTTGAGTAAGTGTTAATTTTTGTTTATTAATAATGCACAAGTTTTATATAAATATATCAGCATTTTTGATGTAACATAAAGATTATATCTGCATAATTTTCTTTAGAACAGAAAAAAAAAATAAAATAAAATTGGTATCTGTTATTTTTAGGATAGAATTATTTCCAATGTATATTGTAATAATAAAGTCTATTTTTTCAGCAATCCCTGGTGTACATTTCAAAAAGGTTTCGGAAGAAGGTATGATTATTATATGTAATTATTTATTTAATAAAAAAGAGCCCTAGTTTCTTGCCTATAAACTAATATACAGTTGAAGTACCCAAACGGACACATATATAGATAAGAGGTTTCTCGGTTAGTTTTGACATTGAGATTGTGACATAGATTCAGAGAAGAGGTTGAAAAAATTTTCTTTCTATCAGAGAAATGGTCAACGTCATATAAGTCAATGAGTAAGAGAAAATTAGTGACTGTGCTCTCCCCTCTTATATAACAGGCCAAAATCCCATTCATGATTAGTGTTCAATTATGTGAAGTTTGACTGTATCTGTTTTTATTTTTTTTAGTAATTAATATAAATATATAGTGAAAATTGGACTTAAATAGTTCTTTTTTTAGTTTTATTTACTTAATTAGGTCCTAGTTAGTTCAGTTATTAAATTTATACATAAGTTACACTATTAAAACTTTTGTTTTTGTTTTTTACAATACTCTTCTAATAGGTTGTGTCTATACATAAATAGCATGAACAAATTCATGCTTTTGCTGGATATGTTTGTCAGAGCAATGGTTTCCTCATATTTTGGCAGAAGAATTGATTGAAATTTTAATGCAAAACTCTCTTAATGAGACACATTTTAGTTCACTTGGGACTACAGATACGCTAGATACGCCGCTGCTCTCCCACTTGAGTTATCGTGACCTCGATCCATTTGGACACCAACTTCCCATCTCAACCGCACCTTTTGAATTTTCCCTCCTTTTTGCCATTTTTCAAAATCAACAATTCATCAAAAAACCTTAATTAATTGTAATATAATAATTAGTCAAGCGGACAACGAAATTAGTGAATTTAATGATTAAAAATGAAGTATACTTCACTAAAGCTCTCCGTGGCCATTTCATTTTTCGTCGAGATACAACCCGATTACACGATATTTGAAAAATGGCAAAAAGGCGGGAAAATTCAAAAGGTGGTGAGGTTGAGATGGGAAGTTGATGTCCAAGTGGATCGAGGTCATGATAGCTCAAGTGGTAGAGCAGCGGCGTATCTAGCCGAAGATTGTGGGTTCGAATCCCGCTCGTGCCATTGACTTTTTTATCTCAACTAAAAACCTTAATTAATTGAAATAAAAAATAAATTTAGGTTGTATTCATTACTTATATTTTTATTTTTTGGTCTAGTCGCAGATGATAACGATGTTGCAACACCCGTGCAAAGATCGAAACGCAGAAAATACAAGAAGACCCCGGGAAAAGCCTTGAAGTTATCAGATGAATCTGATTCGTCATATGGTTTGTTGGATTTAGGAATGTTGGAAGAAACACAAATTACGAAAGGTTTTTATTTAATTTATATTATTATTAATAAACTTAAATTGTACTTGCTAATTGGAAAAAAATAATTATAGTACTGCATAGAATAAAACTAAAATGATATTGTTTGATGATTAGGATATTAGGAAGCCCCTGCTTGTCCTCATCATCATACATAATAGTGTTAGTTTTATTCTATGTGGTATGCCCAAAATACTGCAGTTTTTAAATTAAATTTTCATTTTGTTTTTAAGGTACTGAAATTACTGAAAATCACCCTCATAAATTGAAACCAACCCCTGGACGTGTATTAAGATCTACTACATTAGTCGATTATTCATATAGCGTCCTCGACACTGCTATGTTGAATAATGAGCCTTCTGAAGTTTTGGAAACTATCAGTGCAAAGCGTACTGCTGGCAGTCGGAAGCGGAGATCTTCTTCACTTGAGCCAACTAATACAAAAGCTGGAGGCTATTCTAAGGTCCGAACTGTGTCTGAAAGTCAAGATGATAAAGAAGAGAAACATACACGACCGAGGAGAAGAGCGGCTTCTCTTGAGCCCGAGCCAGTCGGCGAAAAAGTAATCAAGGTGCCTAAGACCAAAGTAAGCTCAAGGAAAAAGTCCCAAAACATGCCTGTTTTATCGTTAACTCCAAGTACGTCGGAAGAGAACGCTCCTACAGTCAGTAGAGCCCCTAGCACTTCTTCAACTAGTAAAACAAGCTGTTTCAAAAAATTGAATTTCACCAATCTAGAAGCTGAGCCGATCAGCCCTAAAAAACCCACCACAGGGAAAAAACGTGCTAGTTCTGTGAAGTCTTATTTTAAATCAGACAGTGTGCCAAATGAAGAAGGTCATATTTCACAAAGATTGCGAAAGCGGAGTTCCTCTTTCACAACTCTTTCTTCCTTAAACAAAGTCAAACCAAAACTGAGTAATCTGGAAAATATCATTGAAGATGAAGAGGAAGAAGATAAAGAAATAAATAAACCATCGGCCGAAGTCAAGAAGAAGAAAATAAAAGTTAAACAGTTCACTTACAACGATTGGCTTAAACTAGAACATTCGAAAACTGACATGTTAAAAAGAGTCAGTATGATGTTTCCAGATTGTACTCAGGAACCAAAATCTCCGCAAAAAGGGCCAGGGAAAGTCTTGCGTTCTGGAAAAGTGGTGGAGGGCGTATCAGCAGATTTGGTAAATACATTTTTACATATATTACGTTCTTAATTATAATCAAAGCTTGAATTGAATATTTAATCCCATCCAGCAATAATTCTTAAAATAATATTATTATAATAAATATTGGTTTGGCAAAAAAGTTTGCTAAGTTTTTATGTGCGGAATTAAAGAAATTTTATGTAATATTATATACAACATAATAATCAAGTATGTATTGACCTATTGTCCGTTTTTATTATGATCTCTACTGCCTCCTTTGTGTTTTTAACTTCAAATTAACTTTTTTTAAGCATTAAATGATCGTATGATAAGCATGTAAAGTAAAATTCCTAATTGGTTTGTAAAATAATGATAAAATAATTGAGCTCTTAGAAGATAATTTTATGAAAAATAGAAAATTTCGTACCTAAAGTAACATATAAAAAATTAATTAAAATTAAAATTAAANTATGAAATTAATTACAATTAAAATTAAAAAGATATAAAATTAAATATAAAAATAAAGGATTATTCTTTTAATTTGAGAATTTTTTAAAAATATATAATTACCTCTTACCTAAAATAACAGATGAAAATTAATTAGTTTAAAAGTAAAACTTTTCTATTTTAAAAAAGCTCAAATTAATAGAATAATTTGTTTTTGTATTTAATAAGATTTACACTGAATGATTTTGCCACAAATGTTTTCAGCACAAAATGAAAAATATTTTCCTATAAATAGGGTGATCTTTTTATCTGTTTTGCTATCTATGGTTATGCTTTTGCTTTTGTTATACCTCCACATTTTAAAGGACACAACTACTCTGGGCTTATGTTGAACCGGCACATGGCCACTTACTGGGTCTGTTTCCACTCACGGGTTTTTTGTTTGAGTTATTCAAACGTGAAGAGTCCCTCACTGATGATGGCATAATGCCGAAACTATCTTAAATCCAAGAATTCTTTATTTTTATATCATTTTTAATTTTGATTGTAATTAATTTTCATATTGTCTTCTAAGAACCCCAATTATTTCATATTTAAAAAACATTTTGAAAATGTACACAAATTTTAACTTTACATGTTTATGATATGTTTGGATTAATATGTTGTTTTGTGTTTCGTTATTTTTTCTTAATAATGTGTAGATGGTGTTTTTCTTATTTTTTTTGTTTGCTATTTTTTATAGTTTGTAGTTCTTTGTTATAGTTTTCAGTCTATGGATTTGCAATTTTGTGTTCGTACGGGTGGCGTGATTGCGCATTTATGATGATGTTGATTCTGGATGGTTGTAGGATATGTTTAATTACTGATGCAAATTCCTGCTCTGTTATTTCTTTCACAACACTCAAATCAACCTCGATTGGTTGGTCCACTCTATTTCCTTCCATTATGAAAAATTTGCTACACTCGACTGAAAACATCATCTTTCAGTTGTGCCACGGTGTTGGTAGAAACCGGACAAACTTATTTGCCATCTCATTATTTGTATTATTATGTAAAATTAAAATTTAAAAAAACTTGTCAGTTAGATGGAAGCTTAATTTATGTCATTTCCAGTAGTTCTGCCTGACAAATTAGTCAAAAGTTGTGATCAGGAAATTCAGCAATTACTCAAGACGATTATTTTCATTTTTTAAAATTTATGTGTAGGATAATAAAATGGAAAATAAGGAAATTGAGGCAGTTGTAGCGGAGTATTCTCAGCACCGCAGGGTTACTAGAAATCAAGTTTCTGCGTTGAGAAGATCCTTGTTGATGGACTCTGAAGATGATATGTTGATATTCACACCGCCAGAAAAGTAATTATATTTTATTTATATCAAAGAATGAAATTTAAAAATTAACCTTTCTAGGTCAAAGGAAGATAAACAAGCGAAAACTTTGAGCAAGGGGGAGGCTTCTCAGGCTTCTTCAGTCAACCAGCCGGCCGAGGAGGTAACAGAGAAAAAAGAGAAAAAAAAGAAGAAGAAAGCACCTCGTCCATAGCCTGGCCGGTCGAACACTGCTGTTAATATGAATACATCTCACCCTGAGATTTTCCTTTCCATTATGAAATGATGTTTTTTTTTGTTTTTTTTTTGTATAAACTTGAGCATTACTCAAGTTTGATTTGTTTGCAATTAAAGTATACCACGGTTAAATTAAATTTGTTTCTAATTCAGTACATGAGGGAAAAAATGTAAATAATTTACTGTTACCCTATGATTTAGTTTATATTCTTGTTTATATGCAAATAAAATTGAATTTTACTAAAAAAAAGTAATGTGTTTAATTAACTGATTTAAAACTCCAATAATAAATTAAAAAATTGTATCATTTTGTGTGAACACACAGAAGCGTTACGAGGAAGTTGGAATGCCATAGTTCTGGTTTGAAACTGAAACTTGAAAAATTATCTCTGGAGGATTGGAGTTAAATGTGTGGGCTATTATTTTTGCGTGGGTGCTTCAGGTGCCGAGATGTGGCGCAACGGTTAGATGGTTGACAATCATTACTGATCTTGCTTGAATTAAACGAACACTTAAAACTTACTACTAAATTTTATGAGCTTCTATTAATTATATAAATACTCAATTAATTATACACAATTTTTTTCAAAATGAAAAATTTGTGTCACATGCGGGATTCGAACTCACGACTTCGGCTTATAATTAGAATAAAATCGGGTAATTGAAATGATAAGTTTGTGGCATGGGCGATCGAAGTCACGGTAGCTCAAGTGGTAGAGAGGCAGCATATTTAGCCGAAAGTCGTGGGTTCGAATCCCGCCTGTGACACAAATTTTTCATTTAGAAAAAAATGGTGTATAATTAATTGAGTATTTATATAATTAATAGAAGCTGATAAAATGTAGTATTAATCTAGAATCACACCTGTGAATCGTACACAGTCCCGCTAATCTAGTATAATCGTTAATAAAAAGTGTTTCTATATGAAGCCGCGATTTGCTTATAATTAGAATAAAATCGGGTAGTCGAAATGAGAAGTTTGTGGCATGGGTGATCGAAGTCACGGTAGCTCAAGTGGTAGAGCAGTGGCGTATCCAGCCAAAAGTCGTGGGTTCGAATCCCGCCTGTGACACAAATTTTTCATTTCGAAAAAAATTGTGTATAATTAATTGAGTACTTATATACTTAAAACTTACGTTAAAATTAAGTGCACATAAAACATGGAATAACTACTTATGTATTCAGATAAAAACTTACTTTTCAAACTGACGCTATTATCACCACCTATGCGGACGACACCGCAATCCTATCCTGTAACTCGAATCCTGTCCAAGCTACCTCCAACATCCAAGAACACCTTGAGCTTATCGAAGACTGGTGTAAAAAATGGAGGACAAGACTGAATGAAGAATAATGCACTCAGTGTCTTTTACGCCGAAAAAGCAGTCTTGCCCTCCATTGTACATCAACAACAAAGAGATACCAGTTTCCACCCGTCAAATACCTGGGACTATATCTCAACAGCAGACTGATGTGGAATCCCCACACAAGACTTAAAAAACAGCAACTTAATACAAGACTTGGACTACTACGAAGACTTTTAAGACCAAAATCGACTTTGACAAGACAAAACTAACACTATACAAGACTTTACTAAGACCAATATGGACATACGGAGTGGGACTGTGGGGTACTGCCAAGCCTTCCAATATCCAGCGCATCCAGTCCTTCCAATCGAAAGTCCTTTGACAAATTGTCAAAGCACCTTATTATGTCACTAATCTCACTATCCACAAAGACCTCAACATAACTTTTGCCAACGAACTAATCCGGTCCAGATTCCAAACATTCCATACCAACCTTTCAAACCATCCTAACCATACTGCTCGAGCCCTATCCACTCATTTCCATCCTGACAACCCACCACGTTGCCTTAACCGACGATGGCCTCAGGACCTCCTTGATACCTAGTCATGCATAATGAGTGCCAGCAATGGCTGGCTCCTCAAAGCATGTGTTCTACCGGTGCAGTGCTGGCATTAGTGCTAGTGTTGTGCTGTGTGATTTATCATTCATGTGTACATATTTGTATAGTATACAATTCTGTATAGGTAACAAATAAATTAAAAAAAAAACAACCAAACTTTTTAAAAACAAATGATACAAAATAGGTGAATAATTAGACATTTGAGCACAATAAATGTTTATTTTAAATACTGGTATTTAATAATTAATTATAAATAAATTATTTAACGCAACTCAAACCCAAATCTTTAGACAACACAAGAACCTCAAATGTAACTACAAGACAAACTGACTAGAATCGTTACTACAATATCGCACAAAAAAAAAATTACAAATTACACTTAGCGTTAATATCAGGTATGCAAAATAGTTGAGCTCTAATGCCCTTCCTGAAAATATTTTCTCAAATGTAAGTACTTAAAGAGTAGTTTGGCCACAGTATTATAACCTACAACCAGTTAAGGTGCCCTTAAATTTTTAGATACCGAATAGTCTTTTGACTTTGGCACTAGCATCAGTTCTAATTTTCAGTTCGACATACAACGTTCAATGTATCGGTTAATGTAAAATTGTACAATATAAATTTTTTTGCCAAAAAAAAAAAAAAGTTTCATTTTCAACGTGTGCTGCACTGTCAATAATTTATATTGAAGAGGATAATTATGATGGTAAATAAGCAAATGCCGGTTTGTTGAACAACACAAAAAACACCACCATACAGAAATAAATATACAAAAATAACACTAATCAACGTTAAAAAGCAGTGAATCCATCAAATCAGACCGCTGGAAGCCAAAATCAAACCAATCCGAGAAAAACAAAAAAACCCAGAGAATGGGATCAAAACTAACCAACAAAACCAAAACTACCACAAGAAAAAAAGAAAATGATAAAACATACAACTGTAGACGGCTAATACAAAAAAATAAAGCTAAAAATTAATTCTTCAAGAAATGAAAGACACCGAAAAAGAAGAAAAAGCTAATAAAATCAAAACGACACAAAAAAGAAGAACGCGGAATCGAATCACACTCCAAACACTAGCTTAATAATCGAAATAAAAAAGACTGGAGTGAGAGAAGAAAACAATATTCAAAAAAAATAGCACAAAATCAAACAAAGATAAAATCAACCAGCAGAAGCACAAACCTACAACTCACAAAAAGGAAAAAAAGCACATTCAAAATGAAGATAAAAGGTAGAATGGAAATACACAGGCACGAAAAAAATTCATTGCATTTGTCATTGTATAAGTTAAGTTTGTAATCTTATGTAAGAGATTTGATAATTGAAATTATGTATAAAGTATTTCTTGTATTTAACAAATCTGGAAAAAATAATTTATCTGACAATGCATCTTTTTTCCATCAAATTTACTTTTTAACTTTTCAGTTAACTGTTTTTAACTTCAAAATTAACCCTTGTTAACTTTAACTTAATAATTTACTACTCCCAATTAGCCCTTTTTAATTTGAAATTAATCTTATCTTTCAAAAAATAAAAAAATCCAGGGGTTGGTATGAAATTTAAGCTTGTAAAGTAAAATTCCTGCATTAAAAAAATAATATTAATCCTTTATGTTTAGTGGTCTAATTGACCAAATTACTTCTTTCAATTAATTGTTCTTTTTATGTAAGGCTCAGTCGAGATGAAAAAGCTAGTATCATGAGTAGGATTCGAACCTGAAGGTCGTGGGTTCGAATCCCGCTCGTGACACTAGCTTTTTCATTGAAATGATAAATGGTGTTTTTCAATTTTTTTAAACAATAGTTCCTACTCATAGTAAGTTGTTTTCAATGATCCGGATTTCGAGACTACAGCTCATCATCAGGTTGTACGCTCCTTCGACCTGATGATGAGCTGTAGGCTTGAAATCCGGATGGTTGAAAACAACTTGCTCTGAATAGGAACTATCTTTTTAAAAAGACTAGCTTTTTCACCTCAACCAAAACCTTACATAAAAACGATAATTAATTGAAAGAAATAATAACAATAATTTGGCTCTGAAAAAAATTGTATAAAAATTAATTAAAATTACCGATTACTGATGTAGTACATAAGCTCAAATCTGTGCATGCATATGCACACACGAGTACAGAGTTGATGACGTTACTTAGATGACTTAGTGCTCATGCTCTACCTTGGTAAGCACTCCACACAACGGACACCTACATGGTCCCCCCCCCCTTAGAAAATGTCTGTGTATGATCTTGATATGACCTCTGCACAACCTGGTATGATCTTTTCCCTTCTAGACCCAGCCTCTGCAGGCCAGGGACTGATGTCTTTTTTTCATTTGTGTAAACTATATGTTTCTTTCATTCCAGTGGATTTTCCATTTATTTTTTATATCGTTCTTTATAAATCTGCTGGATGTATGCGTGGGTGGGGTCATATGGTCTCGTCATAGCTAACTTTGCCTTATCTTCTTGTTTCTTCTCGATTATACCAATGTGACTGGGAACCTATGCCAGGACAATCCTTTTCCCACTGACATTGATCCCTTGTTCATTTTACGTTTTTTGTTTTCAAAATCTTTAGTGCGAGGGATGATAAGGCTTTCAGTTCCACCATGTGTGTACTTGCTGATTGGGGAGTGATACTGTTTCTATCTTACTCTCCATACAAGCGTCGACACCCCCAGCGTCATCTGTGTAGATGGATGTGGCTCCACTGTGTTTTGTTCAACCAGTTCTTTTATGATGTCTTCTCTTGTATATGAAGGATTTTGGCACTTTCTTTAAAATTATTTTGGGATTATATCTTTTTTGTTCTATTATTGTCAGTCCCAATTCTTTAATTTCATCGCGCTCGCCTAGTAATCCTTTTTGTTCTGCCTTTTCAATTGTTATTGCTACTTTGTTTTCTCCTGCGTTTCTCATGCTCATTTATCCTAAATCCACATTTTATTGGGTTCACATTTTTTTGCATGTCTTGTTTTATTTCAGTTGAATTTTTGGTAGCATGTTCTACAAAAATTATCTCTTGTAGTTTGGGAAAGGCGATACTTTCCTCACGTGTTGTCATACTATTTATTCTATTTCTTGTCCTCTTATTCGTGGTTATTTTGAATGTATCATCTTCTTTTCCTTCTTCATTTTGTGAATTCCTTGTTTCTGTTATATTTGGTTCTTGTCTCCCATTTGTGTTTGTCTTGTTTGTGCATGATTTTTATGTATATTGTTTTTCACTAAGATTTGTATGTTTCATTTAGCTGTCTTGTTGTTGTTTCATTGGTTATTTTATTTATTCTTTCTTCTTTCATTTCTTTCAGTGTTTTTGATAGATATTCTATTTTTTCATCTTGTTTCTCTAGTAGTTTCATGATTAGGATTCTTTTTTGGGTTGATTCTTGTTATTTACATGTGATCGCGTATGTATTTTGTTTTCCAATTGTTTAATTTTTTCGGTATATTCCTTAATCGTATTTTCGTATTTTTGGTCTGTTTCTTTTATAAATTCCATACTTTTTTCAACCGTTCCTCCTGCATATGCGATTTTATCTTTAATTTTTGCTTTTAAGGTTTCCTTAATTAGATCCCATTATTGATTGTAGTTTATTCTGGTATATTTGGGGGGGGGGATCTGGTTTTCTTCATTTTGCCATATCCCATCAGATGAATTAAGGGGAGTGTGCACGGTGGGTTTTCAGGAGGTATTTCCTTTTCCACTCTGTCAAGGGTTAGTACTCTTGGCACAAGTATTTCTTTGGCATTTATGGCCAAAGGTCTCATCCATGTATTTTGTGCAGGAGGTCCGGCTTCGTCCATTTGCTCACATAGTATTTGAGGCTCCTCTTTTCTCTTTTAAAAGTCGGGGGTAGGACTCGTACCTCTACACAGATACTGTTGAGCGGGCTTATGCCGAACGTGCCATGGTTAGTCGCAGTCCTTGCATGTATATGTTATTTAACCGTCTTCCCCTTGCCGAACCGTAGGCCATACATCCTATTCTTTTAATTTGAGAAATGGAGATTTCAGAGCTCCATTATTTTATATTAAAAAAAAAATCAAATTAAAAGAAGATCGCTTTATTTTTATATAATTTTCAATTTTAATTGTAATTAATTTTCATATGGTCTTCTAAAAGCCCAATTATTTCATATTTAATTTTTTTTTTTTCAAATGCAAGAATTTTACTTTATGTCGTTACATTTCATACCACTCCTAGGATTTTTGATGTTTTAGAGAAAAGGTTAATCTCTATTGATAGATTGAAAAATTCCAAGATCTCCGTGGTTGAAAACTTTTATTCAATTTAGTAAATTACATGGACGTTTCGGGTTCCTGACCAGTTTCAGATTGTGAATTATACCATGAGATTTCTCTATGTTTAGTTGCTGATGATGGGCCAGGAGCCTGAAACATCCATGTAATTTACTAAATTGAATAAAAGTTTTCAACCACGGAGATCTTGAAATTTTTCAACATATCAATAGAGAAGATATGAACTGTAGAGTTGATAATATATAAAATAAGAAAAGGTTAACGTGAAATGTAAAAGTAGTTAATTTAAGGTAATGAACACGCAGACATACTGGCCAAATGATAATCTGCAAGACCATATATAAGCCACCTATACTTGGGATAACAAGATCGAATACAGACTGTGTTTTTGAAATTGATAAAATGAAAGTTGTGTAAGCTTGAGTCAGTTGTAATGTTAAAAATTTGTGAAATAGTTACCTGAAGCACTTTCGTCTTTAACCATGTATTCGACTTCCACTTGTCGATCGATCCCGTTGAGAATGTCTGTGGCCACTCTCACCAATGTTGGGTCGTTGTTCGTTGAAAAGTTGGCCGATTCGTTGCTATTGTTGTCCAGCATAATGCTCCTTGTTGCTAGTTCCAATTCCTCCTCCTCCCTTTTTTGTATAATTTTACGTTTCCTCTCTTCCCTCGATCCTTTCTTCTGTTCTTGCTAAGAACAGTAAGAAATTTCAACTTGAATATTATTGTATTTTTATATTTATGAGAAAGCAGGTTATTTTATGGATTTTTTATCTGATAAAAAATAACTATGAGACTGTTACGCTCCAATGTATAGTCACTATCCTGCTTTAGGAAATAAGACAATAAACATGCGATTTTTTTTTTTTTAATGATTTTAAATGGAAATTAGGATAGAATTTAAACTCAGGTACTGTTTGCAATACTCAGCTATATGGAATTGAAATATTTATAATAATTATTTATTACAACACACCCAACGCTTGAATTGATCATCGTATTCTTTATTCAGCGTCCAGAAATGGCCTCCGTTGTTACATCTTTCCCCTTTTCTAAACTGAGGATTTATGCTTAGGTTGTGACGTATTGAGTTCTTCCATCTTCCATCGTGCTTCTTATAATAAGGATAATTGCTGCTGTAAAATAGAAAAACAAATAGTTTAAAATGCCAATCATTACAACACTTTTGAAACAAATAAACCTGCCGTTGTATATAGAAAAATCAGGTGATAAGGAGAATTTGAAAGAAAGAAAAACACTCAGCCCCTTTTTCAAGCTTTTGAGGAATGTGTGATTACATACATTCGCTATATTTTTTACCAAAACTTGTATGGACTAGGCAAGATGAACAGTATCTTAAGGATAAGGTAAATTACAATTTTGCAAAGAGAAAATTTGTCGAGTCGCAAAGGAGATGAACGCATTGTTACTTTTATAAAAGGAGCTGCTTATCAATGTAAAACTCAAACACCAAACACAAAACCGACAAATTCGCCAAAACACAAATGGTTTGACGAGTGCAGAAAAAAGGTTTTTGCATTTTTAAGATTTTTAAAAAGGTGACTGAAGGATAGCTCATCTGGGTATGCTATATTATAAACAACAAATCAAGAATAGGGCCTAAATTCGCTAATTTATAAATCTATCATAAGGCCTCTTGTCAAGATGGGTGTGAAGTATGGAGGGCTACGTCTTAAGTATTACAAAATATACTAGCATAAATGGCAATAAATGCCGAGTGGTGAGGAAGAACTAAATACATAAAGGACAACAACTCTTGACTATACAAGAAACAATTCACGAGCGATTCAATTTTGTTCCATTCTGGACTTGGTAAAGTCAAAGGCGCTGTCCACTTCCAACTAGGAGGAAAGAAGGCAATACATCTGAAAGCCACATATACTACAAGACACATGTAAATCATGTAAAAACATATGTAATAGTGTGATAATAATTTATTTGAAAATGATATTTATTAAGTGACAATTTCTTCTGTAGTGAATACCGTGATAAAACCAAGTGGTCAGTATGTCAAATTGTTAAATGTCAAATATTTCTATACATGCACCAATGTAAAACCCTTTGTCTGTAATTGGGCTACATACAATTTGTGATTTTATTAAAAAAAAAAAAAAGTTTAGGAAAGGAAATAACGACTGAAATACAGAAGAATATCTATTGAAAAAAAGAGAATATAATCTACTTTATAAATAGAAAAATTTAAGAGAGTGAGAGTAAGATTTCTGGAACATGTCAAAATATTTCCGACAACACAAGTTCATTGAAGATTCTGATATTTCAAATGAAGAATGGATTAAATATTTCAATGCTTTGTATAACCCTAAACTTTCGTCCTCCCCAATAAACCCATATTAAGAAAAACAAAAACAGAACAAGCTCCTGGTCTGTATTATGTGCCTTGTGAGTCTTTTAAAAACAGTACAAAATCATATTAAGAAGCATTATTAAATTTTTAATTTATATTTTTCAAATTGGCAAAGAACTAGAAGTTTTTGAAAAATCATACACCCACATTACAAGACAGGTGATGTCAACGAAACAAAAATTTATGGGGTATCTCATTTCTTTAAATAGATTGTACAGCAGAAATATTCACTGGGCTGTTGCTTTTAAGGTTGGAAAACTGGGTGGAAGTAGAAAAAATTCTTAACGAGTTTCAGTTAAGTTTTAATAAAGGGTATTCGACTTTCTTTTTTCTTCTCCTGATATCCGGTGTTTCATTTCAAAAATTTGCAACTCCTCCGGATCTTATCCAAATTCAACGGAAATTGTTAACTGTTCAATTCAAATTCAAACTCTCACTGGTTTTACAACCAAACCTATTTTGGGTATGCAAAATATGAATAAACCATAACCTAAATGCACTAAAATTTAAGGGAATACTTCAATTTTGTCCATCAATGTATTTCACCTTCTTCAGGATCTACAGAGAAATCTTAAAAAATTAATTTAAAAAAAAATTAATTTTACATTCATATAAATCATAGGACACTATCAGATAGCAATACTAGGATGCAGGCGTTCTTCCTAGTATTGCAATCAGCACTCGCCCCCTCCAGAGCAACTTAAGTGTTATATTATTCATTCCAAAGGATTCGTTCCTAGCTTAGCTACCAGTGAGAGTATATCATTGCTAGGATAAACTTATTGTTCAAATAAAGTGACCAAGAGAAGTGAATAAATGAGACCAAGTGAATAAACTGGCGCAGTCGGTAGGACAGCACGGTTTTCAATGGCATATGTGAGACCACTGTATCAACAGTTGATTTGCTCTTCAAAATTTCAATTTTTCAACTTCAACTGCATCGACATACTTTCAATCAGTCTAAGAAGAACGAAGAACTTGAATCGAGCAGGGTGGATGTGTACCAGAACCTTTTTGAAAACAGTGGCATTAGTGTCTGAAGGCTGAGCTGCCCTACTTGTATCTGGTCTCTGCGTTGCTTCATCCGGTGTTGGCTCTTCATCGAATCGGGAAATTTTGTTCCCAGGCTGTGGATTTTCCATAAGTGAGTGTGCTAATATTATAATCATTCGTCAATACGTTACTACATGACTGTTCATTGCTTATAATTTGTTATTTGTTATCATTGTCAATTGTTGCTTGTTGGATTGTGTTATGTATAAATTATGTTGTCGTTTAAATTGTTATCATTACAATGTAGAGGTTCTTAGGTTTTACATTACTTATAATTATTTATAACAATTTCTTAAAGCTTTGTTAAAACTTTGTATTTATTTGCCCTTCAGACCCTGAATGCATCCACGAAAGGAAGAGAGACATGGTATATCGTTGCATTAATATTGTAAATCAGAAACCCTTTTATTATAATGATTTTAACAAGTTACAAGTAATTAAGTATAAACAAAAGTATTTTTGAAGTTTAATAACAACGATTCGTTATATCGTTTAATAAGAAAATCGAATTTGTATAAAAACAATTTTTTTGTAAAATTTCTTCGAATAGAATTCAGGAATAATCCAATGGTAATTCAAGCCACTCTAAATTAAATTCTGAAATTATATTTATTATTAGTGCATTAAATCCCGCATTAACAGAGTATATAATATGACATAGAAGTTTTATCAATTAATTAATCTTTAAGTAAGGTATTGGTTGAAATGAAAAAGTCAGTGTCAAGAGCGGGATTCGAACTCACGACCTTCGGCTAGATACGCCGCTGCTCTACCACTTGAGCTATCGTGACCTCGATCCACTCGGACACCAACTTCCTATCTCAACTCCACCTTTTGAGTTTTCCCTCCTTTTTGCCATTTTTTTCGAATCCCGCTCGTGCCATTGATTTTTATATCTCAACTAAAAACCTTAATTAATTGGTCAAGCGGACCACGAAATTAGTGAATTTAACTCTCTTCTAGTATCAGAATAATCTACTCTCGGGGTGTCGGTGTTTTTGAAAAAAAGCCCATTTGTAAGTATGTCGGGTTCGAATGCAGGGCCGCTGGATTCGAACCCGGAACTTTTACCTCACAATGATGAGCGCCTTGTCAACGACTAAACCGGCCACCGACGCCCCCCAGTTTTATTGTTAGGGATAAAATCAAAAATCGTGAGTAAAGGAAGGGAACAAACAAAAACTCGAACATTTCGGACATGGGACGAACTAAAACAATACTTATTGACTAGTTTCCAGGAAACTTCGAATTCGAAACGGTAACGAATGAAATAGTGTACCTACAATTACAATCCGTACAAATTATTCGAAGGCACGTAGGACAAACATCTTGAATTTAAAGGTAGGTTGCGTCTCGAACCCTACGATGATCGTCAACAAAACGAGATAAGTGAAATACACTGATGGGCAAAATTAACGCAACACCCTTAAATTATAATGTATTCAGGTTTATTCATATTTTGTATACCAAAAATAGATTTGGTTGTCAAAATAAGACAGTTAAAAAGAAAATGCTTATTGCCTAATTCAAACGAATTATTCAGTAAAGAACGAAAAAACGGAAAATTCGAAAACAAATGAAAATGTAAAAAACTTTTTTGTCCACTTTAATACCCTGGCACAATCACGTTCGTTAAATCTTTGCATTCCTTGGAAAAGATTTCTGATAAAATCCAGAGAAATATTTTTCCATTCAACAAGAACAGCAGTTTCCAACTTTTCTGGGGTGTTGGGGTCTGGGTTTCGCCCACGTACACATGGCTTAAGTTGGTCCCAAATGTGTTCGGACGGGTTCAAATCTGGCCACACCAAGCAGTCAAGTTCGACCTTATTCAGGTAGTCATTCAAATTACGTGCCCTATGGGGCCTGGCGTTATCCTGCATTCCGTCATTAGAAAGATCTCTCACTGATGTGGGGGGGGGGGGCAAATGGCAGTACACGTTCTTCTTCGTAAGTACCTCTGTGAAGTTAGAGATCTTCCTCGCACGACAACCAATGCCACCCCAGTACACTAATGACCTACCATGGAATGCCACCTGAGGAACCATACAGCATGGGGCCTTTACCTTCCTCCTGACCGTCTCCATATGAAATTACCCCCATCTGAAGATGTGAGGCCAACTTTCACCTCATCCGTAAAGAGAACTCGTCCTGGATCTTGCATTGTCGAATTCACATGTTCCCGTGCGAATTGAAGCCAGGTTATTTTATGAGCTGTGGTAAGAAGAGGTCCAGGAGTCCTGGACTATTTTCACCGAGCCTCTTCTTACCGTCCTTGAGGAAATAGAAACATTTCGGACTTGTCTTATCAATTTTTTTTCTCATTTCCCATAACCCTGCTTTTTCGTTGAGCCTGATGACGGATGAATCTATCGACTCTCTCGCGTATAAAAACAAAAATTCGACAACATTATCATAGATATTAAGGCTAACCAAAATTAATGTATTCCTTAAATAATTAATTAATTAGTAATTTCAATGAACTGTCTAAATTCGTTAATAGAACAGCGAAGAAAAAAATCAAATACTACGCGGAAATAACTGAAATCAAATATGCATTTAACCAACGACAAATCTTCTTTGAATTGCTCCTGAATTCATCATGACGTTCAAAATTTTATAACATTTTGTAAATTGAAAGTCATGCATTCAAGCATAATAAGCACTCATAAATTATTTCAAAAATTGAAACATTTTTTAATCTATCTAAAACCTCAATTATTATTAGAAGCAATTTATGAAAATGTACCAAATTTTGAGAGTATATTGAAAGTCCATAGTAAAATTAAAGATCCATTATAAAAAAATTCTCAGATTAAACGATTTTTTGCATATGTGTTTTTATATTTAATTGTAGATAGTTTTTTAATTTTAATATTTAATTTTTTAAATTAATTTTTATATGGTCATCTCAGAGCTCAGTTATTTTATAATTCAAAAAATTCTCAAATATATTATCTCCTAAATTTTGTTTTATGCTTTAAAGAAAGGTTAATTTTGAAATTAAAAGGATTAATTTAAAGTTTAAAATGGTTAATTTGGTGGGAAAAATGATTAATTTTTAAATAAAAAAAATAAAAAAATGGTGTGAATGTTTTTTAATGTAAAAAGGTGTTATTTTGTCTAATAAAATTTTCACATTAAAACACATTTGTTTGCATATTTTATTTTAGATCATTTTTAATTTTAACCGTAATTACAATAATTTTTATATGGTCTAAGACTCCAATTATTTTATTTGAAAAATACGCAAGAATTTTATTTTACTTGCTTATATTTTATACTATGTCCTGTTTTTTATTTCTTTAAAGAATGGGTTAATTTAAAAAGGTTTAATTTATTCTTAAAAAGAGTTATTTTGAAATTGAAAAGGTTAATTTGTTGTAATAAATTGCATATAAATAAAATCACGTAAAAAAACCCTAAATTTTACTGCTCCTAGGGCCCCGTTTACAAAAACTTTCGGACACGTGTCTAATATTTTTCGTCCTTGTTGCCAATGAAGTTTCCTTAAAATTGAGAATCCCAAGTCCCTTGTTACCCGTTTCTTTATTTAGTTGTAAAAATACTTGTTGATGTTTCCATTTATCGTTGCGTTTTGTGTTAAAAGTAAAAACTTACACGGGGGGGGGACTTAATAATCATATAATTTTTATAATCTTCATCTCTCGGAAAACAAGTACCCGTTGTAAAGGAGTCGTTAACTGATGATGCGGCCGAGTTCGGTCACAGAGGCGGTAGGCTTTCACCAGGTTTGACACATGTGACGTTCAATTCTCTAAGACTCATCCCAGTCTTTTAATTAATATTTGGTACAGTAAAGAAAAAAAAACTCACAAAGGAAAATCGGCCATGATTGATAGAAATCTTTTATATGGATTGGACCTGTTGGATAGGTATGCTCTTAAATGAATATTTTAAATTTTTTGTATAGTGAAAGCCGTTTTGCTATTTATATGTCACTACATCATAATTAATTAACAATCTTATAAGTTAACTGGATAAGCTTCTCGTCGATTAAGGGGTTAAGGGGTTAGTGATATTTTTTTTGGACAACTGGTTATTTTTTCTATTTCTTTTGCTTAAGTACACTTCCAATCGACGTATTTTGATTTTCGTTTTTCTTCTCGGAAGAGTGAACTTTCTTTTTAAGCGACAAACTCTAAACTTTTGCATTTAGTCCAAAGAGACACCAAAAGGATGCCGTTTTTCGCTACCATTTTGTCAAAATCAAATCAAATCTATTTGGCCAGTTACAGCCAATCTTTTGTATTAATTTTCTTCTTTCGCTTGGAATGCTTTGAAAATTGTACCTATGGCTTTATATATCTAGATCTTCGCAACGACCTAAATTTGTGACAAAATGTTACACCTTTTTTATGGAGAAAAAATTATTTCTCCGCTCCTTGGTGTTTTTTTTTTAAACATTACTCCCTACAATTATTTCCCTATTTATTGCTCTAGAAAATGAAGAAAGGATCTTTTCAATACCATGAAAAATTATGGAGAAAAGTGTTCCAAAGATGGAAAAATACACCTTTCCAAGAAATGCGATTTTCTCACCAAGCGCGAATATTTCCTTGCCAGTTTAAGTCATAAAACTTTCGTCTTGCAAAAGGTAGTTGATAAGTTGGGAAGGTAGTTTTTTTGACACGGAATTTACAAAAAAGACGATAATCTTCGAACAGCAATGGCGAATTGCAAGTTCAAGGCGTGACGCGAGGTTTTCTCGTCAAATTAGCCCTTTTTAATTTTAAATTAATCATTTTTCGCACCAAATTAACCCCTTTTTCAATTTCAAACTTTAAATTAACCCTTATTCATTTCAAATTAACCCTTTCTTTAAAGCATAAAATAAAACTTAGGAGTTGGTACGAAATATAAGCATATAAAGTAAATAGTGATAGAAAAGTAAACATTTGAGAATTTTTTTTGATTCTTAGTTTTCTAAGTTCTTAGATTTATGTGAAAATTAATTACGATTAAAATTAAAAATGATCTAAAATTAAATATATATAATATATAATAACAAATATACAAAAAATCTTTTAATGTGAGAATTGTTTTACTAAAATTTACCCCTTTGTACATAAAAAATAATGGTCTAGTATCCACTTCTAAATAGTCATAGGTGTGTGTAGTATTCTATGTATTATAGCTTTTTTCAGGTAAATTCCGTCAAAGTATTTTTGCATTTTTTACAAAAATTAACCCCTTTGTACATAAAAAACCAAAAAAAAAGTATCCGGGTGTAAATAGGCATAAGTATGTATAGTAAGTACACTATGTATTATAGCTTTTTCTTATATGAAATAAAAGATTAAGTCCCCCCCCCCGTGTAAGTTTTTACTTTTAACACAAAACGCAACGATAAATGGAAACATCAACAAGTATTTTTACAACTAAATAAAGAAACGGGTAACAAGGGACTTGGGATTCTCAATTTTAAGGAAACTTCATTGGCAACAAGGACGAAAAATATTAGACACGTGTCCGAAAGTTTTTGAAAACGGGGCCCTAAGAGCAGAAAAGTTTAGGGTTTTTTACATGAATTTATTTATATGCAAGTTATTACAACAAATTAACCTTTTCAATTTCAAAATGACGCTTTTTAAGAATAAATTAAACCTTTTTAATTTTAAATTCACTCATTCTTTAAAGCAATAAAAAACAGGAGACGGTTTTTCAAATAAAATAATTGGAGTCTTAGACCATATAAAAATGATTGTAATTACGGTTAAAATTAAAAATGATCTAAAATAAAATATACAAACAAATGTGTTTTAATGTAAAAATTTTATTAGACAAAATAACACCTTTTTACATTAAAAAACATTCACACAATTTTTTTTTAATTTAATTTTTTTTTAATTTAAAAATTAATCATTTTCCCACTAAATTAACCATTTTAAACTTTAAATTAATCCTTTTAATTTCAAAATAACCTTTCTTTAAAGCATATAACAAAATTTGGGAGGTAATAGATTTGAGAATTTTTTGAATTATAAAATAACTGAGCTCTTAGATGACCATATAAAAATTAATTTAAAAAATTAAATATTAAAATTAAAAAACTACCTACAATTAAATATAAAAACACATATGCAAAAACCTTTTAATCTGAGAATCTTTTTACCAAAATTAACTTCAAAGTATTTTTGCCTTTTTTACCAAAATTAATCCCTTTTTACATAAAAAAACTATGGTTTAGTTTCCGGTTCTAAATAGGCATAGGTATGTATATATTATAGCTTTTTTCCGTCAAACTACTCAAAGTATTTTTGCCCCGTCAAAATAACCCTTTGTAATATAAAATGAACCTTTTTTAAATTACAAATTAAACCATCTTTAAATAGAAATTAACCTATTCTTTAAAGCACCAAAAATTTGTATATTTAAGATTTTTTTGACATGAAAAATAATTGAGCTCTTAAATGGCCATATCAGAATTAATTACAATTGAGATAGCAATAAAACAAATGATTCTTCTTTTAGTTTTAGTTTTTTTATTATAAAATAATTGGCCCTTAAAACCCATATGAAAACTAATTACAATTAAAATTAAAATTATATACAATTTCTTCTTTTGATTTGAGAAAGAAATGTGAGAATTGTACTTTTTTGAAAGTGTAATTAATAAATGGTCTCCTAAAAGCGCAGTTATTTTATTTTTTTTTTCAAATTGAGGAGTTAATTTGATATTAAAAAGGTCTAATTATAATTTAGAAATGTTTGAAATTAAAAGGTCAATTTTGTCGAAAATAGCTGTATTCCAGAACACTCGATTCGGAATTTGTAAAAAATTATTTCAAGCACTTTTAAAGTTCGGAATCTCCTGTGACCGGCGTCATTTTGTGCAACAAAGGTTTTAGTTTAACAAACAAAAATAAAAATGGCATTTTTTAAGTCTGAAAAACGGTCGCTACCCCATTAAAAATTTGGTATGAGATTTTTGCACTTAGCCGATTTCTTATATTTATTTCCTTGACCCAGGCTCGAAGTCCACACACCTATCAGAGATCGAAGTAATGCCATCTTAGAAGAATAAAGCGCCCGGTAAAAGCGATCGATGCTGTAGACAAGGCACAGGGTGTCACTGTCGTAACTCAACCGCCCGAACAGATTACAAAAAAAAAAATCTCACCCCTACTCAAAAACCGATTCGGATAAAAATAAAACCTTTGAATACTTACTATATCCATTTATATATTTCAGATACGGTCAGCTCTCCTTTTTCTTTTAGCGCTTTTTCTATCAATTCCGTGTAAGTCAGGCCCGGCTTCGCGTTCTGCGACGTGTCCACGTATTCCAAACGGCCATCATCTAAAACCAAAATTTTCCAGTCCATATTTACTACGTATTTACTACGTAACTTAATAAAATCATCCCTGAATAATGAAGAGTGAGTGTAATTTACTTATTTTTGACTTATACACAAGGAGCTTTATTTTAATTTACAGAATTAAGAAATGTGAAGGTGTGCTTAATGCTAAGATTTACAGCCTTCACACGATTGCAAATTGTTGTGAGATTTGATCGATTTACGATTATACATGAGGTTAAATTTGCTTACATTCTCTGAGCGGCAATGGGTCTGTCGTGTTGCGAAAAAGAGATGCCGCACTGAGGTTGACGAGCCAGGACAGGCTCGCGGGTTCTTCCTCGTTTTTGACAGTCTGATCTTTAGGGGTGATCTTGATGGATTCGGCTTTCTGAGAGTAGCCGTTGAACAAATCGTTTCCACTGAGGGCGACCATGTCGATCCGCTGGACGAAATCCTTGACCAAGCCGGCGTTTTCCGTTTTCCTCTTTTTTCTCAGACCGTTTTCCATCGCAGGTACTAGTTCGTGCATTGGCGCGCTAAAAACGAGCGTGTGCGCGAGACAAAACAAAACCACGGAAGAAAAACGTTAACGCTATTGAATACCGCGTTCCCTCGGTCCACAGTTCATACGGGTCAATCGAAAGTACAGAATCCCGTTTTAGTTTTAAAACGTCCTGTTGTTTATCGTTGAGCTTTTTCAACACTGACAACAACCGGGGTTGGACGGCTGTATCGGTCGGAATAAGGGACTGACGTGCGAGCGGTGTTATACCTTTGGTCGTACTTGGCGGTACCATTCTAAGTGCACCCCCTTCTACATCTTCGCACTCTGCCATCGTCATTCATGCATGCGTTCACAACAAACAATTACATCAACCAAACGCGGCCTAATTCATAAAATGTTAACGTTTCTACGTGACGACTGCCCCTAAAAATTATTCGTACCGACAAGTGTAAGAATACTGTTGTGATTTGTCTGAACAATCTTCCATGCTTTCTCTCACTATCATCCCCTTTATTAAATTTTGATGAAAACATTTTTTTAACACGGCAAATTACTCCAAAGTTCTAGATCTAATAACTTAATTATATTGCCGATATAATTACTGATCAACCTTCAACATTATAATTACATACGTCGATTAGGGCAATTGGAAAGAAAACATTCAATTTCTTCCTTGTTTTTTATGGAATGTATATATTTCACCAGGACTGTAACGATTGAATTATTTATTTAAAAGATCCAGAAAAATCAGCTTACAATTTTAACTGGTTTATAGATTTTTCCCGCCAAATTAACCATTTTTTTAAAACCAAATTAACCCCTTTTAATTTCAAAATAACCATTTTTAGCTTTAAACCAACCTTTATGTAAGGTGTTGGTTGAAATGAAAAAGCTAGTGTCACGAGCGGGATTCGAACCACGACCTTCGGCTAAATAAACCGCTGCTCTACCACTTGAGCCATCGTGATTCGATCCACTCGGGCACCAACTCTACATCTCAACCTACAACCTTTCGAATTTTCCCTCCAACCACGAACCAGTGGTTAGAGCAGCGGCGTATTGAGCCGAAGGTCGTGGGTTCGAATCTCGCTCGTGACACTGGCTTTTTCATTTCAACCAATACCTTACATAAAGATTAATTAATTGATAGAAATTTTTTGTTCAATCCGACCACGAAATATAATAGATTATAATTATACTAAAGCCCCTTCCTTGTACTTGAAAAACAGGTTATAAGTCTGAATATTTTATTTATTACAATTTATTAAGGTTTTTTGTTGAGATAAAAAAGTCAATGGCATGAGCGGGATTCGAACCCACGATCTTCGGCGAGATGCGCCGCTGTTCTACTACTTGAACTATCGTGACCTCGATCCACTCGGGCATCAACTTCCTATCTCAACCGCACCTTTTGAATTTTCCCTCCTTTTTGCCATTTTTCAAATGTCGTGTAATCGGATTGGATTCTCGACGACATATGAAATGGCCACGGAGAGCTTTAGTGATGTATACTTCATTTTAAATCATTAAATTCACTAATTTCGTGGTCCGCTTGACCAACTAATATATTACAATTAATTAAGGTTTTTTGTTGAATTGTTGATTTTGAAAAATGGCAAAAAGGAGGGAAAATTCAAAAGGTGCGGTTGAGATGGGAAGTTGGTGTCCGAGTGGGTTGAGGTCACGATAGCTCAAGTAGTAGAACAGCGGCGCATCTCGCCGAAGATCGTGGGTTCGAATCCCGCTTGTGTCATTGACTTTTTTATCTCATCAAAAAACCTTAATTAATTGTAATATATTAATTGGTCAAGCGGACCACGAAATTAGTGAATTTAATTATTTATTACTTGACTTTACATGTCGTCAGCCGAATCTGACGATGTACCTGAGTACAGGTACGCTTGGCAGTCTGGACGATTTCCGCAGTTGATTGATCGATCAGGCGATGACCAAACGCTTTCAAACAGATACGGATTCTTTGGTTCTGCAGGAGAGAAGAGCACCTTTTCCTTGTCAAGCACCCATAGTAGCATATGAGATGTACTGAGGTATCCTCTTCGTTTTAGCAGAACCTTTACATTTTCTGCCCATCCCAATATTTTCAAGTCAATATTGATTCCGGTTAAGAGACCAATGATCTTGAGTTTTGTCGAGTTGCAAGTTTGCTGTAAGTTTAGACGAGACTTTAACGACGTCTTGTTCTCTGTTCTGGGATGTTGTTCCACCAGATTTTTAACATGATCTATTTGGCAATTTCACCTTTTTTACAGTGACAACCTCTCACCTGATAACGTGATAAACACAATTTTCTAGTCAAACGCCTGTGATATTTATTTACCTAAAGAATACTAATTGTTAAGTAATTGCTACTGTTTTAAAAAATGCATATATATGTAAGAGGCTATTAAGAAGAGGTTTTTATTTATTTATTATATATGTATTGTAGTATATTATATATGTATTTAGTATATATGTATATAACAATATAGTTTGCATATATACATATCGTGAAATGTGTAATGTGTTTAAGTTATGACTGTATCTGTAAGTAACAACAAACCGACAAAATAATTTATAACTATTTAAATGATTATGCCCCCATGTCTCTGTAGATCCCCTGAAGAAGGCAATAAAACTTGTCGAAAGATTGGGCGTTGATATAATAGCATTGTATGTTTGAAGACCACAATCCGAATCCCAATCAACATCGTATGTATGTTTATTTACAGTGTGCTTTCGCGTGCGTGTTTTGCTTGATATTTGCTTTAATTTTGTATTTTCTTTCAAAAGTTTTCAGCATGATGGCCAACATGAGTTGATTAAAAAGAATGAAGCCCCTCGGGACTTTTTTCCACGCATAACGAGGTGTCTATGATATGTTTGCTTTTCGCTCCCCTCTCTCTGTATTTATGTATCTCTATTTCGTTTTCTGCTCTTCTCTTGCCGACCGCTGTGTCACTCTTGTTTGAAGACCCCCCCGCCGTCAACAATGTTTGAAGAGTAGACTCCTTTTTCAAGTGGCCTATAACAATGTATGCTCTTGACGGCTAATCGGGACGTTAAAGTTCGACTTGGTGATTTACGGCCTATCGCACATGAACGGCGTCCACGGTCGTGCGATTCATCCCGTGAAAGAAGTATTTTTGCCATTTTAATTTATTTGTCCTGTAATCATCGGTTTAGTACGACAGCAACGAGACTGGCTTAGTATGTACTCTGGTGGACGTAAAGGTTTATTTAGAAAAGTCAGGGTGGATGCTAACATACACTATATTCATTTACAGAAACGAAGTTCGTCATCGATGATACATACCTCACGCAAATGCATCCAACGTCCCCGTCTGGAGATGGCTGAACTTAAAATATAATATTTTTGCGTAATTTTATAATTTTTCATAAAATACGAAATGTACAAAATACGAGTTATTTTATAGCTTTTTTCGTCAAATCAACCCTTTTTAATTTAAAATTAACCCCCTTTTACCGTCAAATTAACCTTTTTGCATCAAATTAACACTTTTCATTTCAAATTAGTTTTTCTTCACCAGTATATGTTAACCATTTTTAATTTCAAATTAACTATTTATAATTTAAATTTAAAGTTTTACCTTCAAATTAACCGTTTTTAATTTCAAATGAATCCTTTTTCACATCAAATTAATCTTTTATAATTTCAAATTAGTTTTTATAACATTAAATGAATCTTTGTTGAATTTCAAATTAACTATTTATCAGTCAAATTTAACTGTCTAGCTTCAAATAAAGCTTTTTAATTTCAAGTTAACAGTTTTTACTATTAAATTAACCATTTTTCCATTAAATTAACCTTTTATCATTTCAAATGAGCTTTTTTAAACTATTAAATTAACCCTTTTTAATTTCAAATTACTAGTTTTGAATTCAAGTTAATCCTTTTAAATTTAAAATTAACCATTACGCACTTTAAAATTAACTTTTTTACCTTCAAATTACAGTTTTTAATTTCAAATTACTAGTTTTATCTTTAAATCAACCATTTTTGCATCAAATTAACCCTATATCATTTCAAATTAGGTTTTTTTAAACCATTAAATTAACCCTGGTTAATTTCAAATTGCTAGTTTTGACTTGAAGTTAACCTTTTTCAATTTTAAATTTACCATTTCTAATTTAACATCAACTTTTTACCTTCAAATTAACACTTTTTAATTTCAAATTACTAGTTTTAACTTCAAGTTAACCTTTTAAATTTCAAATTAACCATTGCTAATTTAAAATTAACTTTTTATCTCCAAATTAAACCCTTTTTAATTTCACATTATTGGTCTTAATTAGGTCATGTTAACTCTTTTAAATTTCAACTTCATAATTTCTAATTTAATATTAACATTTTTACCTCCAAATTAAGCCTTTTTTCAGATCAGGACTCGACCTCTAGGGATAAGCTCCGGGACAGCTCCGCCCTGTGTCCTTCCGGCCGTACTCGTCAAGGATGATCTCGCTGTTTTAGCCAAGAAGGTCAACTGTGCCATTCCTTTATCTAGCTAAATTCATGGAACTTAGGGTCTGGATCGGTGAGGGTGTGACGTGCGTATTATGAGGGCACATCCTCTCATTTACACCTCGTGTGCATCGACACCGTCAGTCTCCAAGACGGGTTCTCGGTCGAGATTCTCGGTGTGCTCTTGATGGAGAGATACTGGTTGTTCTCTGGATACCCGATACATAGGTCTGGAGGGAAGGAAAAGGCCGGCACTTAACCACCGCGATCCGCCTTAAAATGCAATAAAAAACATTATTAACAAAATGTAGCAGCGTCGAAGGGCTGGGTCTGCAGAAGAAGAATATCAAGATCACTGTCGATAGGTGCCACTCGGAGGACCTAACTCCTAGAAGAAGCGTCATCCTCATCCGACTAAGAATAGGCCATGCGACACACGGACACATGATTTTGGGACAAAGCCAGAGAAAGGACCAGAAAAGACCTCCCACCTAATCGAAGAGTGCAATTTTTTGGCTAGAAAGTGCGAGAGAATGCTACATAACATGAGAATTTTGCTTGAGCCCGGCAGGGAGGATTTAGCTCCCGTGTTCCGATTCTTGGAGAAAACGGGTTGTTTCATTTTATAATGTGCTGATGTAATGTTTTGTTTTTAGGGTGTGTTGAGAATGAATGTATTTATTGGTGTGAATGTGTAATGTGGAATTCCTCAACTCTGTACATACAAAAAAAATTGAAAAAATGGCAAAAAGGAGGGAAAATTCAAAAAGGTGGGGTTGAGATGGGAAGTTGGTGTCCGAGTGGATCGAGGTCACGATAGCTCAAGTGGTAGAGCAGCGGCGTATCTAGCCGAAGATCGTGGGTTCGAATCCCGCTCGTGCCATTGACTTTTTTTATCTCAACTAAAAAACCTTAATTAATTGTAATATATTAATTGGTCAAGCGGACCACGAAATTAGTGAATCTGTACACACAATTCACACCATGTGCGGATTTGAGCTTACATAAATCCAAAATGGTGGTCTAAGAGTCTCATCATTTTATATTTTAAAACATCGTAAACATACAGGGAATTTACTTTACGTGCTTACATGTCATACCTTCTCCTAAGTTTTTCTAATGCTGTAAAGAAAGGGTTAATTTCAAATAAAAAACTGTTAATAAGAGGGGGAAAAGTTTTATATTTACATTTTCAGTTATATACAGTTCTTCAGATTGAATAATTTGCCTGTGGCTGACTTACGTTTTCACCAGGCGTCACAACTACTTCGACAATGCTTCCACCATCCACATATGACCCATGTGTTGACAATCGCAAGTGCATTTTCCAAACTTATGGAGGATTTCTAGGACATATGTTCATGCCGACCAGTTTACACATCTTTTGATCTTCGTTATCGTGTAGATGGAGGCTAATGGTCAAACAACATGTTTAAAGCCCTGTTAGACAAAATTGCAACACTATATCTCGAACATGATGATCCTGTACTAAATGCACTTTACCAAGCAAAAAAGATACAGCCAAAATTAGATATCAAAATAATGATTGACTGGCATCGAGCTCAGCGTTGTCGTATTTTTGTCGACATTCCATGACAAGCAAGTATTTTTTGTATCTGGTTCTGTGGCTGGCTGCACAACCTCATTCATGTCCACTGATGGCCACCTCTTTCTGAAAGTTGTTGACTGCTTACAGAAAGTTTCCTTCACCTTCGAAAATGCTTGCGCTTTCCTAACAGTAACGGTTATTTCGTAACCGCCATCTTTTTAGACTTGATTTGACCAAGGCTTTATTGAGAAGAGAATTAACTTATTTGCCGTCCTTGAAATTAGTGCATATGGTAAAACTGTCAATTTTTTATGTAGAGACGAACTTTGAAATCTTCAATTGTGCCGAGCTTAAAAGTCACGACAGTCGGCTGGCTCATCAGGAACACCGGCCCACGCGCACTGTACAAACGGATGTAAAAAAAGCCTTGTTGACTGAATGACCTGATGAGGAAAGGGAGCTACCTCTCGAAACATGTTTACATAACAGGCTAATAAGTATTGACTTGGCAAGAATATAACAATTTTTTGTTTGTTTTTCATTTCCTCAGAGTAGAACCGGCGGCCCATTTATCGGGGTTTTCTGAACCCGATGGAAATGGAAAAGCCGCGGGCAAAAGGCAGAATGTAAAAAGTAAGAGATATCAAATTAGAGCCTCTCCCAGCCTCAGGCCGAACGGGTAATTTGCATTCCACCTACACTTTTAACTTTAAGATAAACAGTGAACATTAAAGGGAAGAATATATCACAATGGGGCGTCCACGATATAGCCAAGTCCGGCATAGCAATTTAATAATTGTATGTTATTTATTAAATTATATATAAGAGGGATTTGTTGTATCCTGTATTGGAGAGAACAGAAGAAATGCGAAATAAAGGACGCATGCATTATTTTATTATTAATTTCCATAGATTAGATGATTACTTTCTTATAAAACGGACTCAAAAAGTTTCCCATATTTCACCCATTTTTCAAGATCATTTAGTAAATAAAACGGAGGCGAAAAGATTGCCATTTTCTCAAAACATGTTTTTCCTATTTTTTCGTTTTATTTTGCTTAATATTCTACGAAATTCATAGTTTTCTTTAATCCTTTTTATTTAGTGGTCTGATTGTCCAAATTATTTCTTTCAATTAATTAATTTTTTATGTAAGGTTTTGGTTGATATGAAAAAGTTAGTGTCATGAGGGGGATTCGAACCCACGACCTTCGGCTCAATACGCCGCTACTCTAACCTCTTGAGTGTCACGATAGGCGATTTTGAAAAGAATTTTTATGATCATCAAGTAGACGTTTTAGAATAATTATATTTAAGGAATTGTAAATATAATGTATAGTTTTATTAAAAAGAAAAATGTCCAGTAAGAAAAAAACCGATAATTTTTTTCCAAATTTCCAATTCTATTCATATTAGAACTACTAACTTTAGGATAATTACAATCTATTATATTTCGTGGTCCGATTGACCAAATAACTACTTTCAATTAATTAATTTTTATGTAAGGTATTGGTTGAAATGAAAAAGTTAGTGTCACGAGCGGGATTCGAACCCACGACCTTCGGCTCAATACGCCGCTGCTCTAACCAGAGCAACCACGAACCAGTGGTAAGAGCAGCGGCGTATTGAGCCGAAGGTCGTGGGTTCGAATCCCGCTCGTGACAGTACCTTGTTCATTTCAAACAAAACTTTACATAAAGGTTTTTTTCCATTGTGAATTGTAACTTTTTGGCAACAACCTAAAGCTGTGACAAAATATTATATCTTTTCGTATTTTATTTTTTTATTTCCACATACGTGATTTTTTATTTATTTTTTAATAAATGGTACGATTGTTTGGCGATTATTAATCTACAAAATAAAAAAAATCCTTTTATTTATTTAATGGGTGGGGACCGTTTTTCGTACTTGGTTAGTTTTTCCAAATTTTTCTGTTTAACTCGATTTCGAGGCATTCCTTGCTAATCCAAGTTTGTAATTTTTTTTAAGCGTCAAACTCTAAAATCGTACCGTGTTTCAACAATTTATCTAGGCTATTTTGTTGTTCAAAGAAAGGCCGAATGTTGCCATTTTTCAGTACCATTTTCTAAATATCTAATTCGGTCTATTACAACCAGTTAGTTTTATTATACAAATAGCTGTAGCCAGGTTTTTTTTTCAAATAAGGAATCGTTAGTTTTTTTTTGTAACAATCTAAATTTGTGACAAAATTGTACAGCTTTTTTTTATACAAAAACATTAGTTTTTCTTGGATAGTTTTTAATAAATGGCTTGCTACGATTTTTTGTCTACTATAACTCAACAAAATAAAACGATTATAGTTTCACTTTGATAGTGTTTTCGAATAAAAAAACGTACCGAACTTGAAAAAAATACAACTTTTCAGGGGAAGCGATCGAATTTTTCCCGTTGCCGTCCAATTTTCGCCATAAAACCCTTACACACCGTTTTCTCTTGCACTAAAGACCAATTTTTTAGTTTTGAAGGTAGTTTTTGAAACAACACACACACATATATATATGTTCAAAAAATAAAAATGTACCAACAATTTAAATTTGTGACAAAACTGTACACCTTTTTTTATACGAAAAAATTTGTTATCCTTTGAAGTTTTTAATAAATAAATAACTTGCGACGATTATTTGTTTTTTATTACTAAAAAACGTACCGAACCTTTAACAAAAAATACAATTTTTCATGGGAAGCGATCTAATTTTTCCCGTTGTTTACGCCATAAAATCCTTACACGCCGATTCCTTTCGCAGTAAGGACGAATTTTTTAGTTTTGAAGGTAGTTTTCGACACAGAATATTCATGAAATATATGCTTTGAGAAGTTTAAGGGATTGAGATTTGCAAGTTCATCAAGGCGAGATACATCCAAGAAACTTTATTCGCAACTTTCAAAAAAGTTATATGAAGCACTTCTAAAGGAATCTCATGGTATTAGTTTCAATTTGTGCGTAGAAGGTAGTGGTCTAATAAATAAAAATATACATTAACGAAATTCATTTTTGGGTTCGAAATAGCGGTCGCTACCCCACAAAGTCGCGATGGACCATGCTCCATCCTGTATAATTAAAAAAAAATAAATAAATAAATACGGTTCTGGCAAATACCTGTATTACGTTTGTACTCATTTTTTTATTGCTTTTGTTTCATTTCTATCTTTATGTTCTGTTTTTATATATTTTTTATTATAATAATATCTTATTTTCTTAATTTAATTCTTCTTAGTTTTCTTAATTCTTAATTAATCTTAATTTAATCTAATTTATTATATTAATATCTTGTATTTTAAATAATTTCGTAAAGCCTTAGTAGGTAAGTTAATAGATAAATACAGTTAAGTGTTTTCATTTTCAAATTAACCCTTTTTTATCTTAAAGTTAACTTCTTCTAAAATTGACCAATTTTGTTTCAAAATAGTTGAACACAGTTAGTTTTTTACTTGAAACTAATCCGTTACAGTTTCAAATTAACTTTTTTAACTTTAAAATTTACCCGTTTTTCCTTCAAAATAAATCTTTTTAATTTCAAATTATATCATTTTAATTTCGAACAACCCTTTTTAATTTGAAATGAATCCATTCTTTAAAGAGTTAATAGTTTAAACTCAGGAGATAGTATTAAAATTCGTGTATATTTGTCTCTTAGAAAACTGTATGAAAATTCATTAACAATTGTATTAAATAGGAAAACAAATGATTCTTCTTTTTATTTGAGGTTTTTGTTAAATAGAAAATAATTGGCCTCTTCGAAGACCATAACATGAAAACTGATACTACTTAAATTAAAAATAGTGTAATATTAAATAGTAAAACAAATGAGTCTTTTTTTATTTTTTAACTACTTTAATTTCAAATTATCTTTTTGTTTAAAGCATTCAAAAAAACTTACGAGATGGTACGTAAAGTTGTTATCTATTTGTCTCTTAGAAGACTGTATGAAAATTAATTACAATTAAAATTAAAAATTATATAATATTAAACAGGAAAACAAATGATTCTTCTTTTACGTTTTAACTACTTTTTTAAGTATATACTAATTGGATTTTTAATAGCAAATTAACTTTTTTTTAAGGATTAAAAAAAAACTTACGAGATGGTACGTGAAATTGTTATCTATTTGTCTCTTAGAAGACTGTATGAACATTAATTACAATTAAAATTAAAAATTGTATTAAATAGGAAAAGAAATGATTCTTCTTTTAATCTGAGATTTTTTAAGTGTAGAATAATTTAAGTAAAATTCTTATATATTTGTTTCTTAGAAGACTGTGTGAATTTTAATTACCATTAAAATTAAAAATTATGTATTAAATAGGAAAACAAAAGATTCTTCTTTTACGTTTTAACTACTTTTTTAAGTATATACTAATTGGATTCTTAAAAGCAAATTAACTTTTTTTAAAGCATTAAAAAAAAAACTTACGAGATGGTACGTGAAATTGTTATCTATTTGTCTCTTAGAAGACTGTGTGAAAATTAATTCCAATTAAACTTAAAAATTATATAATATTAAATACAAAAACAAATGATTCTTCTTTTTATTTGAGGTTTTTTTGAATATGAAATAATTGGCCTCTTCCAAGACCGTAACATATAAACTGATACTACTTAAATTAAAAATTGTGTGATATTAAATAGTAAAACAAATGATTCTTTTTTATTTTTTAACTACTTTAATTTCAAAGTAACTTTTTGTTTAAAGCATTAAAAAAACTTATGAGATGGTACGTAAAGTTGTTATCTATTTGTCTGTTAGAAAACTTAAAATTAATTACAATTATTATTACAAACATTGGGTGTAAATATACTTAAAACGTTATAAACAGGGAGGTGAATTTGTTATTAGTGTGAGCGTCGTGTATATGTAAGTAGGAGCAGGGGAGGGAACTGAATAGGAGAATGGAACCGAAACTAGGCTCGAGGGAGAACCGGGCTACAGGTAAAAGTTCAGGAGAGGAGGAGTAGAATGGGAAGAGGAGGAAAGGAAATGGAAGTAAAAAAAAGAAGAGAGTGTGGAGGAGGTGGGGAGATAATAACTTTATTTGAAAGTAGATGGAGTGGGGCGGTCGGGAAGGGACTGACGTCTTAATCTGTACCCATTCCGAGGCGTTAGTATGTGCTGAAGGCCTGCGATGTTCGGAGTATCGACGAATCGGCCGTGGTGACACTCAGGACGATAGACAAATGGTATGTAAAAAGGATCGAATCGGATTTCCCTCCCTCGAGCACTTTTGAATTCTTGCCCGCCGTCCTCGGACGAGAAAGCCACCGAAGGCCCTCTACCTAGGTGGTCTTCCCCGCCGGTGCTCTTCTTTCTTTTTCCTCCACTCTTGTCATATTTACACCATGTGTTTTAGTATAATTCGCCTGAGCCGGCTCCTCACGAATACTTTCTGTATAAGACATTCTCGAACAGAGGGTATTTCCAGTCGATCGTAGGTCGAGGTGGGACGAGCTATCTTTTCAAATGAAGCGGACACAACGATTATTCCCCGCTGCTTCCTCGCCGATTCGACCCTTCAAATCTCCTCGGGACACTGACTATTTAGAAAGATTTCCTCTCTTTTCATTTACTTTCTTGATCGACGTTGCTGTTGTTGTTATCATCCGGAGAAGATGAAGACATCTTTAATAAACCGGTCTACTCCGAGACGTTATTTGGCTCCATCTAAAAATTGTTCTATGTTTGTGCTATACGCTTATATGTGCAACGTTTCTCCTCCGACCTGGTGCTCGTACGCAGAAGAACTTAACATAATAAAAATAAAATAAACATCTTCTTCATTAAAAACAGTATTTTAATTACACGCAAGTGAGAAGTTTTGGGTATCTTTCATACATAAATAAATAATTCAGGAACGGCTGAAAAAATATCTAACAGTGTTTATATGCTAACAAATAACTTATTATTTATTAGTTTAGACAATTATACAGTGTAATTGTGACGTTATGAAAGTAGCATCTGTTTTTCGTACTTAAAATGCATTTTTACCCAATATTTTATAAAATATATATTTTATGAAATTAAAATCATTTTTGCGCAAGATAAAACTGCTGTTATGATACTCTGAGCTCAAGAAGTGGTTAAATAAATTTTTGAAAATAACGAATTAGCTAAACGCGTTTTAAAACGTTACAAATTCCTTCTAATAACATATGGATGATAAAATCGGCTAAAAACATGATTTTCTCATGCTCTCGACTTAACCACTTTCTCAACACCGAATTTTAACGAGAGTGCATCGATAACAGTTTGATTATACTGAAGAGTTTCATAAAAATCATAGCAAATCCGGGCGATGTAAGGAAAAACAGATGATAAATCTCTCCATCGCATTTGGCTCGTTGTAATTTACTTTTTGATCCCAGTTTTCCCTCGTTTTTGAAAATCCACCGTCTCCAACTTTTAATGATTCCTTATAATAAATCACCATCATCACGAGATGATTTTTATAACATAACCGGCCTACTTGAACCCTTAAGGAACAAGACTTTTCGGGTCACAAAAAAATTTAATATTTCTTTTTGTTATGACCCTTTTTATAATGGAACCATCTCACTTTGGTCCTAGGGGTATTGGGACAATTTTCCGGAGCAAAAATTCTTTTTTAAAATATGTTTTTGCTTTAATATTAATCTACAACTGTTGGTACACCGAATGAAACTGGCCCCAGGAAATTCCTAGCTTTAGAAGTGCTTCAAATAATTTTTTGAGAGGTATGAATCAAATGTTCTTCGGTGTACTTGCCTTAATGATCTTGCAATTCTCAATTTCCGATGGTGTCGGGAGATTGTTTTTTTGTTGTATATTCTGTGTCAAAAACTACCTTATAAACTGCAAAATCCATCCTGCAAGACGGATCGGTGTGCAAGGGTTTTGTGGGGTAAATTGGACGGCGCCGGGAAAAATTAGAGTGCTTCTCTTGAAAAATTGTATTTTTTCCACCTTGAGGTGCACTTTTCTTCAAAATTCTTGATCATATTGAAACGATTTTATTTTTCATTTCGTAGAGCAGTGATAGGCCAACAATCGTACGTAGCAATGTTTTTTGGAGAAACTCCAGGAGTGGAGAAATAATGTTTTTTATAAAAATATGTAATTTAGTCAGAAATTTATATCATTGCCCAAAATTAACAATTCACTATTTACAAAAAAAAATGTTAATCTTATATAATTATTAATATTAACATTATATCATTTTTAATTTTAATTAATTTTCATAATGTCTTCTAAGTGTCAGATATACACGATTTTTTCTGAGTTTAAAGTATTAAGTACTTTACTTAATGAATGGATTCATTTCAAATTAAAATAGGTTCATTAATAGGTTCAAATAATGGATTATCTTAAAATTAAAAAGGTTAATTTAGTATTTAAAAAAGTACATTTATGGTAAAAAAAGGGTAATTTTAAATTATAAACGGTTAGTTTGTAGTTATAAAAAAGCGGTTAGTTTGAAACAAAAATGATTCATTTTATGCTAGAAAAGATCAATTTTAAGAAAAAAGGGTTAATTTGTCGCGAAAAATTTGACGAGAAAAAACTGTACACATTCTACACGTTAAGTGACAAATACCAGGAAAGTTGTTAGAGCATATTAACATTACAATTTTAAATTGAGGTCTACCATAATTGTACAGAAAATGTGGGAAAAATGAAAAGAAAAACGCTTGAATTTATTGATATGTTACCTTACCTACTGAGGTACGAGTTAAAATACGATACAAATAAAAAATATATAAAACAGAACTTATAGATAAAAATGAAACAAAAGAAAATAAGCACAAACATAATAACAGAACTTGATTATCTGTTAGTTTATTAAATTGTACAGGATATAGCATGGTCTATCGCGACTTTACGGGGTAGCGACCATTATTTCGTACCCAAAAATGAATTTTGCTAATGCATTTTTTTTTAAAATTCAACTACAACCTTCTAAACGATTGAAACTATGAAATCTTACTAGATTCCGAGAATTAGAATTATATGTATAATATATACAGCGTGTTCGGCTACTCCTGTTACAAACTTTGCCAGTAGATTCTACATTCAAAATGGAACCAAAAAGTCCTAATTAACTATGGCCCGAATCTCAGCAGTATCGGAGTTATTCCAATTTTTCTGATTTTTTAAGATATCAAGACCTTGCTTCAAATAAACAATGGTAACTCCAAAACTAAAAGGTTTTGGACATATCCGTTGATACCATTAAAAACGACGTTAAATTTCAAATAAGATGTGATCAATACTAAACTTATAAACGTTCGTGAAATAAGTGTTTTAGTAGCGAGAACTTTGAAAATATTTTTTTTTTTCAAAATTGAAAAACATACTATAGTGATTCTAACTCAATATTTCAAAACCTAGAGACCAGCAAATTTCAGAAAATATACTCAATTTAACATCCTTTTTAGTGGTGCAATACTAGCTACAATGTAATGCTGTGACAAAATTTTACATCTTTATTTATTTCTCCATTCCTGGGTTTTTCTTTTTTTAAATAAATCGTTCGCCATCTATTTTTTTATATTTTTTAACGTGGGTTCGGAACAGCAGAGGTCATATAAACCCTCAGGGCGCCGGCGTTTTTGAAAAAAAGCCCATTTGTAAGTATGTCGAGTTCGAATGCAGGGCCGCTGGAATCGAACCTGGGACCTTACAGTGATGAGCGACGTGTCAAGGCCTAAACCGTTGCGGCCACCGACGCCCCCTGCACTACTGATTTATTACGAAGTTGTTAATTTTATATGTTTATAAAGAAAAACTTTTTTTTACGAGAGTTCGCAATATGGTTATATCAACCCTCGGGGTGCCGGCGTTTAAAAAAAAGCCCATTTGTAAGTATATCGGGCCGCTGGATTCGAACCCGGGACCTTTACCTTACAGTGATGAGCGCCGTGTCAACGCCTTAACCATTGCCCAAAAAAAAACTTTAACAAACATGATTGACAAGTAATTACGTTAAATTATGAAAGTTGCGCTTATTGAACGATAAACCCTATCCTTGCAGCAAAAGCAACCAAAGACCATCTAGACCTTATTCTCGACTTGCGCACTCGGTGGAGCATCATGCTAAATGAACAAATAATAGCCGGTACGTGAAGTTCACACTTAGCAGAGGTATCAGGGCTGCTGGATTCGAACCCGCGACCTTTACCTTACAGTGATGAGCACCGTGTCAACGCCCAAACCGTTGCGGCCACCGACGCCCCCGTTCGCTATCTATTAATACTAAAAAAAAAGTTTTGGAATAAAAAACGTACCATACTTGGAAAAATACAACTTTTCAAGGGAAGCAGTCGAATTTTTCCCGCTGCCGTCCAATTTACGCCATAAAATCCTTACACACCGATGTCTCTTCCAGTAAGGAAAATTTTTGAGTTTAGAAGGTAGTTTTTGAATACATAGAATACCCGTTACATACAGATTCAGATCAATCTTATCCGTCAAAAGGAAAGAGGCTTTTAATTAGTAAACACACCAAACTGGCGCAGTCGGTAGGACATCTCAAAGAACTTTGAGTGGAACTTTCGTTTCAACGGTGAATTTGCTGCATCCGACCTGATGACCATGATAAAATTTAGTTTGTGAGTAAGAAACTATTGTATTTTACAACAAATTTTATTGTCCTAATTTTTAAGCGTTTTGGGTTTGGTTATAATCTTAATTGTTGAAATGGCCAATTTTACCGAGTCTAAGTTTGATGGCAATCCAAAAACACCAACACAATTTATATTAAAAGCAGAAGAAGCCCGACGAATCTAATGTAAATCTAGAAAACGAATCCATCATCGTCAATGTGGATGAACTTGATGGAAATGCAGGTGAAAACATCGACGATGATGATGCGACGGTATATTCCTACGGAATTAGAAATGCGGTTACGAAAAAATTCACTTTTCTTCCACATCCTACATGTATTTGTTAAATTTAAACAATGTTTGTAAATCCCAGGCCCTGAAGATGATTTCAATAAAAATAGAAACGTTGGCACGATAAAGAAAATGTTTTTCTAGCGGCGTATCTAGCCGAAGATCGTGGGTTCGAATCCCGCTCGTGCCATTGACTTTTTCATCTCAACTAAAAACCTTAATTAATTGTTATCTATTAATTGGTCAAGCGGACAACGAAATTAGTGAATTTAATTATACCTAATATTAACTATTTTCTTCAACCCAAAATGCATGCTCATAATGTAGACATCATAAGTTTAATTAATAATTGTAAACAAACTAAATTGAAATATCTATGCTCAAACGAACAAATCGGCCATAAGGACAACCTGTGCGGCAAGGCCATACTTCTTTCTGGAGATCCTTCGAACTGTACATACACAGAACTCGTCGTAACCGACAATCGCACGACTTGGATACCTGAGATCAACCAGTATTTGGCTGTATTTCCTAATGAAGAACCTATTAGTATAAGCCGCCAGGATGGGACTACAGTAAAACGACTAAAAGGATTATTTTTACTGAACATCAACGGCAGTAAAGTGGTGTACAGGAACAGAGAATTTCCTCTTCCAATAAAGGAGAGGAAAACACAGGAGAGCATCAGATACAATGATATGGTATACAGATGGCTCCAAAACAAACCAAGGAACCGCATCGGGCGTTTTCTATACAAGCCTAAACATGAGCAATCAAACTCATTAGGGAAGTACAGTTCGGTCTTTCAAGCAGAAATACATGTCATCAATGCTTGTGCCTGGAAAATCTTAAAAGAGGATACACTGGCAAAAAATCCTCATAATATCTGATAGCCAAACAGCCGTTAAAGCATTAGCATGTAAAAAAATAAAAATTAATCAGTGAATGCATTCAAAATCTCCAAAACCTGGGGAAACACAACAACCTGATGATATCTTGGGTGCCAGGGCACATGGGAATTTTGGGTAATGGGAAAGTAGACAGTCTGGCCAGAGGAGGATCTGCAAGACATAGGCACCGTACCTATACTTGGGATAACAAAAACAAATATAGAATCCTCCATTGCATAACGGATCCAAACAAAACAAGACAAGTGGATCAACTGTAGCGGCGCTAGACATAATAAACTTACGATGAAACAACCCTCACCAAGACTGGCAAAATCATTGCTGCAATTGGAGAAGGCCAAACTCAGAGGAGTCGTAGGACTACTAACCGGTAACCGGCATCTGATAAAACATCTTCACAACATGGGCATATACAATGATGATCTCATCTGCAGATTATGTAATGAGATGGAGGAAACAGCCACCCATATCATCTTCGAATGCGAAGCAACAGCTCAATGGAGATTTAACCTAATGTATGGAAAAAAACTTAGGGAATCAAATTGTAGCAGCGACAGACAATGACCTGATTAAAAGTAATCTTAATAAGTAGTAAGTAATCTTAATCTTAAAAGTAGGATCAAGTCAATTGCACTGAACTAAGAAACTAGGAAGGTACAATAAGCCAGAAGGCTGCAGTGCCTGGGGAGCACAAACCCGCTTCCTAGTCTCCTTTTTTACCAGACCATACCACTCTTACAAAACCTCTGGGAATTTGAAAATTATTAGTTACGTTAAGCTCGTATTAAGCAAGAATCAACATCCAAAATTATCAATTAACTTTAAAAAATTGGGATTCGAGGAGCTGAAAACCAACCATGTTTCGCCAATGAGCACATGGACCATGCCAGTCTACTATTTATTGGCTTATGGAGTCATCACATGGTATTGCCAGCGGAGACAACCATTAGCCATTGCAACCCCTATCAATTAGCCACCCCCGGGAGCTTTATTTGGGCATAGAGGAGTTACGCGTGCACAAAACCATTAATTCAGTGACAAATGATATTACCCCTGTACAAATTCAAAGAATGTATTATGAGCATGTGTAAGCAAAAGACCCTTCCCTGTTTACTCGTTACACTTGTGATCAGATGAATCTTATCAGTGAACAGGAACACACATTACTTATTTAAAAGATTTGCTTTGAAAAGTTAAATGGATTGAGAGTTGTAAGTTCATCAAGGCAAGATACACCCAAGAAACTTGATTCGGAGCTTTCAAAGATTTATATGAATCACTTCTAAAACAGGGAATCTCATAGATTCATTTCATTCTGTGCATAGAAGTTTGTATTTTAATAATAAAAATATGCATTAACACATTTTGGGCACGAAATAATGGTCAGTCATAAAGTTACCATAATTCATCCTGTATAATTTAAAAACTAATAAATCTCTGGTAAAATCTTTAGGTTCTGTTAAAAACCTGTATAATGTATGTACTTATTTTGGCCACAAATGTCATTTTTTGATACCATTTTCTATTTCAACCGAGCTTTTTTTTAAACTTATCTTTGTATATTAAAATATTCGCAGCTAGAGTTCTTACAAAATAGTAAAGCTTAATTTTTGGCATTCATCTACTCCGCTCGGTACGATTGGTGGCCTATCATCTCTCTACGAAAAAAAAGAAAAAAGAATCGTTTCAATATGATGAAGAGTTTTCAACAAAAGTGTACCAAAAGGGAAAAAATACAACTTTTAGAGGCCACATACACGTCATTTTGAGAGCATTTTCTCAAACAATATTTAAAAAAAAGAATCGTTTCAATATGATGAAGAGTTTTCAACAAAAGTGTACCAAAAGGGAAAAAATACAACTTTTAGAGGCCACATACACGTCATTTTGAGAGCATTTTCTCAAGCAATATTAAAAAAAAAAAGAATCGTTTCAATATGATGAAAAGTTTTGGAGAAATGCGAAATATGAAAAATCTTTTAGCTTGGACGTTTCTAGTCGGTTTCTAGCCCAATGACCAAAAATGATCTGACCGACATACAAATAAAATCCGTGTCCGATAACTTCATTTCTAAGCCGCAACGTTTCTTTGAACTTTTATTGAATGTTTCTTCGCATTTACTGCATGCTACATCAACATGCCCGGCATTTTTCCCATCGACCGCAGGATTCAATTCTGTGGTCTTTCTTTTCCTCCAAACCTTAAGAAATCGACCGCCAAAAGGCCAGACTGAAGTCTGCTTTAGGCCGCCGCCCGTGGGAAATGAGAAAACTGGGCAAAACCCTTAAGACGCCCAGGTGCAAGAATCAACTCATACTTCAAATGAAGAAGTCAAAAGGCTGCCATAAGGATCGGAAATAGAGACCCTAGATAAAATCTAGGAAGTATAATTCAAGTACAGTCTTATATGTCAACTTGGTTTATCACTCCTGATTTTCTCAAAAACTACTCAACTTAGAAAAAAAGCATTTTATTTGTATAAGCTCTCACCTTTCTAGATCTAATCCATGTCGTACAAAGAATTTTGACTTCGAAGAGGCAAAACGTGTCAAAAATTCCCATTGAACTTTCGGAATTTGTTCACTGCGTATGAATATATATTATAGAAAACGATGTATTTTCTATTTCACAAAATAACTAAGTCACCCAGAAATGAAGGTGGAATAAATAAAAAGTTAACGACTTGGACCAAAGTCGCTGTGGGTGGCTCACATTTAAAACGGTCCGTCTTCTCCTTGACGAAAATAGAAGTCCAATTTTTAATGAGGGCTGTTCATTCCTCCGGGCGGGATGGTGTAAAATCGAAAATCCGTGATGCAAATCCCGTGGAAAACGGACAGTCTCTTAAATTTGTAAAACGTACAAGGTTCCTAAATCCGACAAACTTTTAGCTAAGTTTTAGCAACTGATCAATGATTTGTATAAGCTCAACTCTGCAAACATATGTACCTACCTCGGGTTTTGGCAGTCCGTCTTTGGTCTTAAAAGTCCCGCCGCCGAAGTCAGGCTCCAGGGGACTGTCAACAGCTACGTCATTTCAGCCCCCAACGCATGCAGTTATTAAAATCTAAACCCAAGTTCGTAAAAAAAAAATTTCGAATCAGTATTCGAAATTCATCCGCCACCCTTTATACTATATTTAATTGAGGGGGGTCTATGGGGCAATCAATATTCTGACATAGGCTATCTCACATTAAGCATTCACGCTAATAAATACATTCGTTAGTGTGAAACAAAGGAAGTCTATTAAGTTCTATAATTTTTTTTTTTCAAATTAAATTCACCCTTTTATAATTTAAATCTCCTCTTTTACCAATAAATTTCACCATTTTGTAAGTTAAATTCACTCTTTTATAAATCAAATTTACCTATTTGTAAATTAAATTTGCTATTTTGGATGGAATTTAATTTTTGTTATGTTAATTACATAATTTACATTTTTATTTATTTTTTAAAATTTATTCTCTTTAATTTTTATCTTTATGTTGTTTTTTACATTACTTAATATGTTTATAGTATACGTTTGTACGTTATTTATATCACGTTTTGGTTCATTGCAGATTTCATCAATCCATTCAGTTTTATGAAAAATGGCAAAAATCATTTAAAAATCGGTTAATAAAAAACTTGTCTATTGAAAGAGATTTTCTATTATTTTTGTTTTAATTTTCTACTCGATCATTCGGAATACAAGTTTTACTAGCTAATTAACTTAATTGGAGGTTTTTTAATTATATAAATACTTGATTTGCAAAAAGGTGAACTGAATATGCAAACGAGTGAATTTAATTTGCAAAACAGTGAATTTGGTTTGAAAAAGGGTGAACGAGATTTGCGAAAGGATGAATATAATTGGAAAAAATGGGTGGATTTAACTTGCACAAAGGATGAATTTGATTTGCGAAAGAGGGAATGAAATTAGCAAATTTCAATTTGGTTTGAAAAAGAGTGAATTGTTCTCGACCGAGTGTGAAACACTGAGCTACCTTTCTCTATAAACGGGACACCTGCACGGGATTACCCCCAAAAGCAGGTATCCGTGCGTCATTCGGGTATGGCGTATCCTCAAAGCACGATCCCTTTCTTGCGTTTCAGATCCCCGGAGATCAATGTCCCAGTTCTTGACAAGGAAGACCTTCTCGGACGATCCGGCCCATCAATGCTGCCAACGTTCTTTTATTGCGTTCCATACTGGCCATACAGCGTCACCGGGCCGGACCGCAGTGGTTCTTTCTGGAGATCAAGACGTGTTCACGACCGTTTTTCCGAAACGCTCCAACTCGGCGTTTCTCTCCAATAAGAGAACGACGAGAGAGTCCTCAACTATTGTGTCACGAATAGCCGCTACCGCGCTCAGGGAATCCGTACTGACGAGGTAGTCAGAGCCTCCATCGTTTCGAATTGCGCGGGCCAAATCGCGTAAAGCTCCGCCTTGTACAAGCTGTAGTGCCGCGGGAATGGAACGAAGTGGACGTGCCTCCGCTGTATACGGCGCAGCCACACCTCACCGGTCCTAGACCCGTCCGAATAGACGAGCCGAGAACTGGCGTACCTATCTGGGTTCTAGTAACGCAGCTCCGTAGAGGTGCGGCGGTGTACATGATCTGGCTAGCACCGCAAGATTGAACCGGACGAGTACGGCCGAGGGGACCCAGGGAGGCGTCGGCCGGTTTCCCAGCTGATGTACGTCCCCAGTGTCAAAGTCCCTCTCTAAGTATTCTTCGAAACGAATGCCCAGGGATCGAAGTCTCTCGTATACCTGTCACGTTTTTCAGGATGGCCAACCTGCTTGGCCAAGGAACCCGCCGCATAGCTGAGAGAAAGCCGCTCTCTCCTCGACCACGCACAGCGGAGAAGGGCCAAGGGGCTGGTTCTAAACGCGCCCGACACAGCTCGAAGTTCTGATAGTAGAGCCTATCGATCTGCGAGAGAGGCGTTTTTTGGGACTAGGAATAGGCCATACACCTGTAGAACTGCCTTGAGTAAGGCTTGAAATACTTTCAGTAGGGTCTTCCTGTCCGCTCCCTACTTGAAGTCAATTTACTTCAGCTATCCGAGTGTTTTCCTGCAACGAACTTCGACAGATTCGATGTGTGACTTCCACCGTAACTTTTCATTGAATATGAGCGCGAATTACCGAATCCTCTTCATGTACCTCACCGAAGCAGATTTGAGGTGGGTTATGGGCCCTCCTCAGTTTACAAAAGTGGATGCACGCGGTCTTTGACGAGGAGAAGTTAAGACCGGTTTCCTCGGCGTTAGCAGTCACACGTTGATCGCTGATTGCATCACCCCTCCGACCTTACCAGATAGGTAAAAACAGAGTTCGTCGACGTAGAACATTTTCTTGATCTGCGGGGGGAGAGGTGTCGGCGATCTGTTCACCGCAGATAGAAAAAGCGTGACGCACATCACCGATCCCTGAGGGTCTGCTCTGTTGAACGTAATCCCTCGATTGCAAACCCAGCGTGGGTCGGAATCTTCTGCTTTCGAATAGACCGCGAATAAATCGCGGCGTTTTACCTTTGAGACCGATTTTTTGCCATTTCCGCAGTATCGCGTATCTCCAGGTGGCCAAAGAATATTTGAATATTTAATTTGTAAGTGAAATTGATTAGTCAAAGAGCGAATTTAGTTTGCAAGAGAGTGACATAAAACAGCCCTGTTCTACCCCCCCCAAAAAAAAAATAAATCTGAACGGGGGAACCAAATACTCGCTGCCGTGCTCATGCATCTGATGTATGGCGGCATTCCTACACGCTCTCTATATGGAACCAAGGAATTGATTTCACAAAATGAGCAACCGTTGAATTATCCATTTAAAAGAGGCTCGATGGTAATAGTTTGATAAAATTTAATTTTTTAACTTCGTTTGACCATTTGTTTGAACCTTAATCTCTCAATCTAAGCTGTTGATTTTGTGAAACCTTAATCAACGCTTGGTAAGTAAACTGTGAATTTGTCGTATTTAAATGTGAATTGAATTAGCAAAAGAATAAATATGATTTACAGTGTAAAGGTTGTGGAGTTTCAAGCTTCTTCAAGGCACGATACACAAAACACTTGATTCGTAGCTTTTAAAAACTTATTTGAAGCTTTTCTAAAGCTCGGATTCTCATGGGACCAGTTTCATTCTGAGCTAAAAAGATTATAGTTTACTAAACTTGATGTTTTAGAATGAAAAACGTTTGCACCTCATTAAAATTATGAAATGTCGATTCCAAGCTGTAAGTTTGGAAGCATAAAAAATGTAGTATATAATCTAGAAATATTTTATATATGTTATAAAATTGAAATAATGGATAATTTAAGTAGGATTCTAAGGAGGGCCTTAGAAATAGAGGTTTCGTTGTTTTTCAAGTCTTGTACTAGAAAGCCGTATTATACGAAAGGGCGGAAGCCGGTGAAGATTTATTTTCACCAAGGGCTCCAGATAGGGATCGCACATGTCTTCGCTAATTGGGCCAGGGGTCCGCACTCTTCCGCTCTTCCCGTCAACAACGGACGAAGGCGAAGGACTTCAGGTAAAACAGCTTTTCAATTTTCAAAAAAGGACGACGGGTCGGGCGCCAGGAAAAGTCGCCACCGGAACCGTGCTGTCCGTCCACGGGCAACTCAAAAATAAAAAAACGACGAAATCTAAAGGTTTGGGGAAAATCCCGTCCTCGAGGGGCCGACCTCGGTTGTGTAATCATTATCAAGAAAATTTATTTTCACCAATTTTCATCAATATTTGTGGACAGGGGACAAGACCAACTTCTTAATTTTGCGGGGAAAGCCTCAACATTTGTGCACTTTTCTCTAAAACCATTTAATCAATTTACATAAAAATTTTATGTGCGTGTTTGTTAAAGTGGGACAAACAGCCTGGCTATTATAATTATCTAATCTTTATGTAAGGTATTGGTTGGAATGGAAAAGTTACTGTCACGAGAGGGATTCGAACCCACGACCTTTGGCTCGATACGCCTTTTCTCTAACCACTTAAGCTATCGGGTCACTCAAGTGGTTAGAGCAGCGGCGTATTGAGCCGAAGGTCGTGGGTTCAAATCCCGCTCGTAACACTAACTTAAACCGTCGTCTACCGGACCACGATATATAATACATTATAATTATCCTAAAGTTTAATGTGAAAAAAATTGGAAATTTGGAAAAAAATTGTCGGTTTTTTTCTTACTGGACATTTTTCTGTTTAATAAAACTATACATTATATTTACAATTCCTTAAACATAACTATTCTAAAACGTCTTCTTGATGATTATAAAAATTCTTTTCAAAATCAGTTCATAATTAAGTGAAAAGTAATTTCTCAGGAGAGGCAAAAAACTAAAAATATCTTTCAACATTGGTCGTCTGTCTTCGATGATTTATGCTGGGGCTCCCCAAACTAAGGGTTCCGCTGACCCTAAGCAGGGAGATCGGCGGCGAACTTCGAGAAAAATTTATAATTACACAAATAAACGTAGAATGAATACATAAAATTAAAAAACATTCATTGTTAATACTGAGGTCCTTACCAGTAACTGCTGTTTCTGCTTCATCCTGGATTTTTCCAATTGGACATAAAAAAAACGTTGTTTCTCCAAAATGTGATTCAAGCTCAACCTTCTCTCACCTATCTGTCTTATCGATAAAATTATTTACTCCAATATGAATCATTGGCTGATGGATCTCTGAGGATGCATGTAGTACCTCCATCACCTACCCAGCCAGGAAAGCGCTGGGTGGGAATTGATGAGGTGGAAGGACCACCTTCCGATGAAGACATTATTGACAAGCCAAATTAAGAACAACCAACGGGTTGAAGTACCTCAGCAGAATCCGGCATACTCAAATTCTACAAATCTCCATATAGGTGCCGGTCAAACAGCCAATGGAAGTGGAATGTCTAAAAAGCTTAAGTACCACGATAGCTACTTAGCTTTGGGGTTTATAGAGGCTGACGAGGTTAAAGCTCAGTACGTGATTTGCGCGAAAGTCCTTCCAAACAGTTCGCAGGTTCCAGTTAAATTGCGGCGTCACTTTGAGGGTACACAACCAGAACTCTTGAATTGAACTGGCTGCTTTCATTAAAACTCATGAAAAAACTGTTAATGAAAACTCATCAAGTGAATATTGAATCCATCTAAAACTCACAAAAACCCACTTGATAAGTGGCACGGGCAGGTAAAGCTCATACCATCTCTGAAACTCTCATAAAACCGTGTGTTGACGATATTGTATCTTGCATGGTTGACGAAAAAGCTGTGAAACTTTGGGATTTATCAAATGGTGTGAAAGAATCGCTGGTTTCTCGCATCCAACACATTTCCTTACAAATCGACGAATCAACCGACGCCGCGGGGTGAGCTATTTTATTGAATTTTGTCCTCTATGAATATTCGGGATGTTTCAAGTGCTTCCTGTCAATGCAACAGGTGACGAAATATTCTGTTTGTTGGACGATTTGTTTGACAACTGACGAAATTCCATAGTCGAATTGCATGGTTGGCCGAACGATTGGAGTAATTATAAAAATAAAAGAGGTTGAGATGGAGAGTTGGCGTCCGAGTGTATCGAAGTCACGAACGCTCAAGTGGTAGAGGAGCGGCGTATTTAGCCGAAGGTCGTGGGTTCGAATCCCGCTCATGACACTGACTTTTTTATCTCAACGAAAACCTTACATAAAAAGAATAATGAATTGAAAGAAGTAACGTGGTCAATTGACCACTAAAACATAAATGGACTAAAATAAAAGGTTAATCAAAGGATTGCAGCAGCAGACATTGTGCTCACCTCAGATATGTTTTAGCTATGAAACAAACCCAGCCACTATTAAGAAATTTTGGAATGAGTCAGTTCAAGTTATTAATTGTATAAAATCGAGGCCATTGAAGTTAAGATATTTCACAATATGTACGACGCTATGGGAAGCCTTCAGCAGTCCCTGATTGTCCATACAGACGTGTGGCTGTATCGTGGTAAAGCACTTTCGCGATTACAGGAATTCTCAAGTCTTATCTCTGTTGACGGACCACAATTTCAAATTGACCAAAGTATAATGTATTTATCGGATATTTTCATGAGAATGAGATGAATCTTTCTTTGCGAGGGAGCGTACTTTCGACGCTAATGACAGGGTTCGCACCTTCAAAAGAAAACTACAGTTTTGCGTTGAATCTGTTGAGAAGGAAGAGGCGGAGTGTTTTCCTCTGTTAAATGATTTTTTAAAAGAAAACAAACTGTTGCTTGCGAACATCACGTTGATTGATTTTCGAAGTTTGGACATGTCCTTTGAACCTGTATTTACATGTCCTTCCCAACAGCCCGAGATACAATGCTGCAAGACCATGAATGGATGGTCAACCCGTTTTCGGTTTCGACAAAGCTAACCAGCCTATCTTCAAGTGAATACGTATGTAGTGATAGACATAACTTCAGGCTCCACCTTGAAATCTACTTTTGAGTCCGATACTTACCCCCTTTCTTTTGGCCCCGCTTGGAAAACAAAACATTTCACCAGCTCGCGGAAAAAGCGAAACGTGTTCTTCCATTTGCCACAACTTACCTTTGCGAATCCGGATTTTCACTATACACCCACCAGAACTTAATACCGAACTGTCTTGATGCTGACATCCGCCTCCAGCTATCAAAAATTAAACCTCAACATATCCCAATTGTACAGGCTAAAACAACCTCATTCATCCCATTAAAGTCATTAATCATAAATGTTTATATTATTAATTTTGAATTGGCTCGAGTATTGCCTACCTATTGATACCGTTCTGTCCAATTTGATTTTTGCGTTCCGGATTTTGTAAATAAAGTTAAGTATGTCATTCTAATATTTGTTTTCAGAGTGATATCCTCCTTCATCAGCTAGTTAGGCATAGACTGGCTAATTTATAAAACTTTCTTTTTTTTGAGGGTCCCGGGGTTTTTTGAAAAGGGCCGCTGGATTCGAACCCGGGACCTTTACCTTACATTGATGAGCGCCGTGTCCACGCCTAAACCGTTGCGTACCACCGACCCCCCTTAATAAAACTTTAATTTACTGCATACTTTAAGTATCTAATTTTAAATACTTGAATGCGAGAAGGGGGAGATCCGCCTTGGATTTTATTCTGTGAAAGGGGCCCGGCTGGCTAAAAAGTTTGGGAAGCCCAGATTTAGGCAATAAGTGACTGGTAGTTATCACGGTAGGACCTCGCAAGAAGCTTTTAGAGCTTATTTTTTGCCGCTGCATGCAATTGTTTCAACGGTGGTAATATTTCCAATTTTAGGATCCTCGATTTCTTCAGACCCGGCCGGGTAAATTCTGACGTGAACCTCTTTAAAAAACGGACTTAGCACGAATAAGCAAGGAAGAAATTGCTGGACAAGAGGCCGCCCAAAAAACCGTGAAAATCCAGCAGCGAAGTCAGAAGGAAGTTGGAGAGAACGAGAAAGTTGAAAATGTTTCAAAGCGCTGGAAATTTATAAAAAATTCATTAGATTTCGTGGTCCGATTGATCAAATAACATCTTTCAATTAATTAACCTTTATGTAAGGTATTAGTTGAGATAAAGATGAATTAATTGAAAGATGTTATAAAAAATTCGGAACGCTTAATGAATATAATAAATTCTTTTTATTTTCTTCAATATCTTTTAGGAATTAGAAAAAGAATTCAAAGAAAAAATATTTTGATAAGAAAAGGAAGTAAGAAAAATCTGAAAAAAGTTACAACCGCTTTTTCCGAATCTATGAAAAGGTGACAAACAATTTTTAAAAAATACTTCCTGTGGTCGGAATATTTTTTGAAAAAGCCATTAAAAATATATTTGAAAAAAAAATTTTGATAAGAAAAGGAAGTAAGAAAAATCTGAAAAAACGTTACATCCGCTTTTTCCGAATCTATGAAAAGGTGACTTAAACAATTTTTAAAAAATACTTCCTGTGGTCGGAACATTTTTTGAAAAAGCCATTAAAAATATATTTGAAAAAAATATTTTGATAAGAAAAGGAAGTAAGAAAAATCTGAAAAAGCGTTACATCCGCTTTTTCCGAATCTATGAAAAGGTGACTTAAACAATTTTTAAAAAATACTTCCTGTGGTCGGAATATTTTTTGAAAAAGCCAATAAAAATATATTTGAAAAAAATATTTGGATAATAAAAGGAAGTAAGAAAAATCTGAAAAAAGTTACATCCGCTTTTTCCGAATCTATGAATAGGTGACAAACAATTTTTAAAAAATATTTCCTGTGGTCGGAATATTTTTTGAAAAAGCCATTAAAAATATATTTGAAAAAAATATTTTGATAAGAAAAGGAAGTAAGAAAAATCTGAAAAAAGTTACATCCGCTTTTTCCGAATCTATGAAAAGGTGACTTAAACAATTTAAAAAAAATACTTCCTGTGGTCGGAATATTATTTGAAAAAGCCATTAGGTGCAAAAAAGCCGGATTATTTTGGTCTTGTTAATTTTTTTAAAAAATAACTAGCGTTACATTGTTTAGCTTGGTCACTTCTGGTGGTTTTATGATTCTCGCTGTTGTCCGAAAGTCGGATTTCTGCTTCTGCTTCTCGGTGGGTCACGTCGTTACAATTCCAAACTGAAGATGTGGAAATTCCGAACTTTTGTGCCAAAGACCAAAACGGCGAGACTAATATATTCAGCTGATGACGGCAACAAAACGTGTCGATTTGCTTGTAAATTAAATAACACTTCCTACGCTATTCCAGATAATATACTGTATGTTTTTTTTAAATTTAAAATCTCTAGGTGTAATATATCGGCAGTATTTACATATATTTAATGCCTTCTGTTTCAGATTGTCAGGATATTCGACTTGCTAAATGGCCTACACATCCCACACACACACCTGTCTTGGTGAACAAGTAAGCTGACGTTTCAATCTATTATTTGTTTGTTTTTTTGTACATGGCATGCAAACATGTCCATTTCAACAAATCATATATACTAACAGTCAAACGTTGTGTAACGAAATTGTTCAAAGGACTTGAAATGTTTATTCTTTGAAGAATGAAGTTCGCCTAAGTTGGCAACCTGGTAGTTTTCATGGTACGAGAAAAAAAGGACCGCGTTACACATGGTAGAAGTCGGCTTATCTCTTTCAATCGGTCTTATTTTTCTTTTTTTAATTTTTTTTCCTCGAGTAGATTTAGTGATTAGACAGATGAGAGTGCGTGATATGACATCGGTTAGCATGTAATATCGACTTCGGTATATATGAAAGGAATTAAAATTGGTTTACTTAAAGACCATCAGTTTCCTGGCAGGCATTTAAAAAAATGAAACTTTACTGAAAGTGTACTGGGATTGTTCTGTCCCGAGTGCTGTTTTTCCCTCTTCTCCTTTGACAATCACACTTTTCGATTAGCCCGTTCCAAAACAGAAATTTCCATCTTGTGGGCAAGAACCCGTCATTACAACGTTGCGTTACCGTGGAAAATTGTAATAAACACCGTGCATAAATGGTTACGTTTGCCTCCCAAGAAGAAGTTGTGCCTTTCCAAGGCTACCGGTGTTAAACGGAACATATCCCTGAGAAGGAAATGAAAAATCCTATACATTTGTAAGTTTTAGTTTCGCCCTGGGACACCTTGTCTAAAATTAGGAGGAAGTGGTTGTGAAAAACCAATAGAGACTCACTAGCTGCACCAAAATCTTGTGGCTCTGTCCCACAACCTGCCTGTTTGATCCAAATGAAACTATTTCACTTATAAGTTATTTAGCCGTTATCATATATGTATCATATATGTCATATATGTATATTGACGTATCTCAGATATACTTTTTTGTGTGTGATGTTAAATTATAGTTGGAATTAGACTTTTTAAGGTAAAACCTAGATCTTTACCATATTAATGACCACCCTTCAAAACGGTAATTTTATATTAAAAAAAAACCCATCGGGGATGAGGCTATTAGAAAGAAAACCGCCAGTTCCTTCGTCCATCTTTGGAAAATTCATCGCCTTCATCAAGGCTTTGAAACTTTAATTTCAAATTACAATCCAGATAATTCGTAGCGGCAAGGGATATCGGTTTAATTACTAATTGTAGACATTTTCGATATATGGAGATTACACAATTCATTAACATTTTGATCATGAATATGTAACCTTACCCGTCTCAAATCGTAACCTAATCTAACCTGTCCTAAAACCTATCCTACTCCATTCGAACGTAAACTAACCCTATATAACCTTATCACCCTTACCTAGTCATGACACTTTCTAACCTAACCTAATCTAAGCAGTCCCTATCCCCAACTATACAACTCTACCTAACCTATCCATAACAATATCTAACGAAGTATAGATTAACCAGTCCCTAGTCTAAACTTTACAACTCTGCCTAACCTAATCTAGCCCTAGCCTATCCATAACAATATCTAACGAATATAGATTAACCAGTCCTTGTACTAAACTTTACAACTTGACCTAACCTAATCTGACCCTAACCTATCCATAACAATATCCAATGAAATATAGAGTAACCAGTCCGTAGCCTAAACTTTACAACTCCGCCTAGCCCAATCTAACCCTAGCCTATCCATAACAATATCTAACGAATATAGATTAACCAGTCCTTGTACTAAACTTTACAACTCCACCTAACCTAATCTGACCCTAACCTATCCATAACAATATCTAATGAAATATAAAGTAACCAGTCCCTAGCCTAAACTTTACAACTCTACCTAACCTATCCATAATAATATCTAACGTAATATAGACAACCCAGTCCCTAACTCAAACTTCTCAACTCTACTTAACCTATTCTAACCAGTAGTGCCCCTATGTAAACAAAGATAAACTTTTCTTATTTAACTAACAAAAATACAAAGTTAATGCGAAAATGAAAAATAAACGAACATTGTAATATGGCTGAACTTTCGGTGGTTATATGTACGTAAACAATTTAAAAAATTTCAATGTAATAGTGCAAGTTTGTATAAGACTTACAGTGGTACTATTGCTTATAGAAGGCTAAACAGAAAAATCTGTTTCAGCAGCAACGTTCTCTTTTGAAATACATATCGAATTTCAATAAAGAATTATATAGTGGGGAGGAGGACCCTTTGAGAGATTACGGTACTTGACTTAGACAAACAAAGCAAAGGAAAGGGTGAGAAATGTTCGAACAAAGTTGTTGAACAATGGTGAGGAAAGAGATTCACTCTGCTTTTCTTAGGATTTGTACCATCCGGTAGTAATTTGACGTTTAATCGGAGTTTTATATTGTAACCTTTAATTGTACTGTACATTTCGTGCGTTCTCTCTTCTCGTAAGTGTTTTCGGTTGTCTAAACACAAAAGCTGTGCTACAGGGCTATGCATTTCATTTTTTACACTGATTTTCCGGTTCCACAAACTGGAGTATTTTTTCCGGACCAGTGTTCACTTTGTTCATGCCCATTTTCAATTTCCAACTATGATTTTTTTTTATCACAAAACAATAAAAGTTGTTAAATCGTCGTACCTGCTGGTGCTGTGTGAGCATTTGATATGGCCACGTCAAAATGGACCTGACATCCGCGATTACTGACAAGGGGAGGCTACGGAACTGGGATCGCATGGTAGTTGCCATAAACAGTTTTGAAATAGTGACCACATGACGTAGTAGAACTAGTTAAAATATTTTTTAAACAGAACACTAAGTTTAGATTCGTTTTCTGCACTTTTTTTTTATTAACACGTTCCCTTTACATAGAATACATGTTTTTCTTCTAGTGGTGAATTGTGATAAATAGTGTAATATATTGATAACTTTGAGAAAACAACAATGAAATCAAAACTGATGATAAAATTAAGTACACCATAACAAATCAATAAATTATTGTAAAATGATACGACAACAAGTTAATAAATCATTTCAGTCACTTTTAGTGTTATATGTATGTAATAATAACAGGGGATCAATCAGGAATTTCTGTTTTGATTTGGGAAACAAATTTTAAGAAGCTCTCAAACAAGTCCTTCGTCACCAATCCCGCTGGAAGTGCCGATAAAAAAGTCAGTGTCACGAGCGGGATTCGAACCCACGATCTTCGGCTAGATGGGAAGTTAGTGTCCGAGTGGATCGAGGTCACGATAGCTCAAGTGGTAGAGCAGCGGCGTATCTCGCCGAAGGTCGTGGGTTCGACTCCCGCTCGTGACACTGCCTTTTTTACCTCAACTAAAAACCTTAATTAATTGAAAGATATCAATTGGTCAAGCGGACCACAAAAACTAGTTAATGATGATTACATTGAGACGACTGCACCGATCTTAAGAAACATTAGAAGGCCTTAGAACCCTATAAACTTTACGAAATGCCAAAAACATGGCGCCCGTAAAAAAATTATAATCGGAGATAAAAAATAAGAAATTTGTGGTAGTGTGTGAAGATTTCATACTTATTTTTCTCGCTTATAATGTCATAAACTGTGAACTTTGATGACATAGNGGGTTCTAAGGCCTTCTAATGTTTCTTAAGATCGGTGGAGTAGTTCTTAAATTGAGAAAATTAGGTTTTACTAGTAAGTTTCTTCGTAACCTTTGCTCTCTTTTTTTTCCGGTTATATCTTCTGGTGTACGGGGTCAAACAGGCATCTCGGAGTTTTTAGGGTTCAATCTGGATTTACAGGGTGTGGTGGATCACGGATTTGTACTAAATTTTTTTTTGGTGATTCTACACTCCAAAATGTCGGACACGTATATGCCAATTTTTTTTTTTTTGAAAGTTGAAATTTTCCGTTTTTTAATATTTGTTTTTGCCTTTCCACTTGCTCAATTAACTATGTGAATATATCGTTTTACAGCATTTTTTATTTAGATCATAATGAAAATATTAAAAACTAATATAAAAATATGCGTATCTAATCCGCACATACTGCAAAAATGGCATAACTTAACTAGTTGTTATTCGAAATATATTTGGTATTTGTTCAAATCCTGACTGAAACCACCTGTCGTTGAGCAATCGAGTGGCGTCCACGTCCAAGGATTAAACTGAAAATAGCGAAAGGTACCGTCTGATCGGAGATAGCCGTTTAAGTGTTTAAGTGCTGACTACAAAAAAAAAAGAAAAAAAAAAAAGAAGAAAAAAAACGCAGTTTGGTCCAGACGCGGCTGAACGGCAATTTAAGTACACAAAATCAAAAGAGGCCACCCCGGCTTTCTACCCGACCCCCCTCCTGCATTTCCCCAAAAAAAGGAAAAAAGACACGTGTTGTCCATATTGCTACCCTGTCAAACCTTTCACACTACATCCCTCTGACAAAAAAACAAAAACAAAACATGTATAATTAGAAAAAAATATGACAAAGACGTGTTAGTTAATTAAGTAACTTTCTACCCGACCCCCACCTGCATTTCCCCCAACAAAGAAAAAAAGGCTTGTGTTGTCCATATTGCGACCCTATCAAACATATACAATTAGAAAAAAAATATGACAAAAGATATGTTACTTAATTAATTAGTTTTTCATGATAATATGTGATTTATATGTGTTGTTCAAATCGCTAAGCACCAGATGGTCATTCGGTAGATTTGCTCAGTGTTAGCCGGTATTCCATAGAGTAAGTTTGTGAGAGTGTCTTATAAATATTGTATTTTTTCCGTATCAAAGTTTTCCCAATATGTTTGTGGGGTTGTTTTCAGAAAATACAATTGTTTGTTTGTGTTTTTATTTAGACCTCGAGGGGCGACGGGGATGCTATTTCACTATCAGCCCCTCCCCATTCACTCTAATAAGTACACTCACTCAAACAAAACACAGAACGTATGTATTTATTTTTGTACAAATTGTTTCATTCTTATTCCTCCAATATTGTCGACAATTGTTAAATATTAAATACTATTACTCTCTATCATTTAAAAGATAAGTAAGAAGCTTAATTTATAAAATAAAAGTGAAATTTTGTTTGCAAGTTTGTAATTTTATTGTTTACAATAAAATCATTCATCCAATCTGAATCCGTATGTCCAAATACAATATGTTTAAATACTCTATGCAAATCTAGGTTATCCGGGCTCAGAATTTCAGGTAATTGAGAGCTTTCATTACACTCAATTTAGTGGAATCGTTTGTAGAGAGATTTTTCAGTCGCCACGAGCTTTTCCTGAGATAAGCTCATAAAGGTCCGAAGCGGACAAATATTCACCCTACCCTGCGATAAGTCGGACCGTTGCAGAACTTCAAAAAGGAAGAAAAAAAATCCAGTTTCGGCGTTGCTTAATAAGTCCGTTGGTAACGGCCGTCGTGATTGATACGGCAGGTCCGCAATATTTTCAATAGCTCATTTGCTCGTCGGCGAGATCGTATTTGATGAATTATCGATTTACATATGAAAGGAGTCGTCTATCCTTGAGATCCTTTATAAATCTAAGAGATAATTAATTGCACACCGCTAGAGAATTTGAATGTGCTGCAAGTGCTGAAATGTAAGAGGTTGGATGCTGATGCTACTTACTATACACTTAAACAAATTGTAAAAAAATAGTTATATTAATTACAGCGTATTTATTTTAATGTAAAGAAAACTAAACGAGATCGGAAATTTATGAATTTTAGTAAAAATCATTTAATTAAGATTCACTGATGGACAAATTTAATGCACCACACAATTTATTTAGTTTATAATACAATCCATTATCTTTCCACATTAGCTACAGGTAATTAGGAAAAATCGTAGATAAAATAAACGGTAATTAATGCTTTGTTTACTTCCTTGATTTACTTTTTAACTGATTAATCACATTTGCACAAAAAGTAGCATTACGCCATTCCATTCTGACCGCTTTCAGTTAATCTTTGTACTTCGTCGATTTCATTTAATATTATTCTTATTTCAATTAATTATACTTGTTATCTAAGGTCTTTCTTGGTTGAGACGAAAAAGTTAGTGTCACGAGGGTAAAGCATAATTAATTGAAATAATTAATACGTATTTATTTTGAAATCGTGAGATGCGATCTGGTGTGATGTAGGTTTCAGAAAAACATTTTCTTTATCGTGCCAACGTTTCGATCTTTATTGAGATCATCTTCAGGGCCTTGGATTTACAAACATTGTTTACATATAACAATTACATTTTGCATGTGGAAAAGTGAATTTATACAATGCAAAATATATTTTTTATATATTGAATCAAAGTTTTCTTCTGTGTAAAAACACTTTGAGTGAGTAGAAATACTTTGATTCAATATATAAAAAATATATTTTGCATTGTATAAATTCACTTTTCCACATCCAAAATGTATTGTTATATGTAAACAATGTTTGTAAATCCCAGGCGCTGAAGATGATCCCAATAAAGATCGAAACGTTGGCACGACAAAGAAAATGTTTTTCTGAAACCTACATCACAACCCAACCCCATCTCACGATTTCTAAATAAATATCGATTAACGGTCACTAATCACCACACATAATTAATACGGTCAATTATGACTGCTACATATATATGAATTATTCTTATTTTTAAAATTTTTCAATGGCTTCAGCAGACAGTGTCAGGGTCATAACATTATTAGAGGAAGGATACTGCCAGGAGACTGAGTGTAAATCACTCTACAGTAGGAAGGTTTCTTCGGCGCGTCAGAGAAACAGGGCTTCACCCTGGAAGGTAAGGACAGGGTTGACCTAAGTCTACAGACTGGAGGGAAGATAGGATTCATCCGTCACCAGACTCTACAAGAACAGTTGCATTGCGGGAAATGAGATAAGAAATCTGATAGAGCAAGTCCGAAATGTTTTGATTTCCTAGAAGACTAAGAAGAGGGATCAATGAAAAGGCCTCAGGGCTCGGCACCCGGTTCGGTGGACCTTCTCTTACCATAGCTCAGAAAATGGTCTGGCTTCTGTTCGCAAGGGAACAAGTGAATTGGACATTGCAAGATTCAGGACGAGTCCTCTTTACAGATGAGATGAGAGTTGGCCTAGAATCTTAAGATGGGCGTACTTTCATATGGAGACGCTCAGGAGAAAGATACGCCCCGTGCTGTATGGTTCCTTAGGTGGCATCCATGGTGGGCCATTGATGTTCTGAGGCACTTCCTTGGACTTGTTGTAGGACGAGGAAGATCTTTAACTTGACGGAGGTACTCACAAGACATAATCTAAGAACATTTAGAGCCATTTGCCCCCCCCCCATCAGTGAAATATTCTTGCTAATCTATTATATTTCGTGGTCCGATTGACCAAATAACTTCTTTCAATTAATTAATCTTTATGTAAGGTATTGGTTGAAATGAAAAAGTCAGTGTCAAGAACGGGATTCGAACCCACGACCTTCGGCTCAATACGCCGCTGCTCTACCATTTGAGCTATAGTGACTTCGATCCACTCGGACTTCCCATCTAAACCTCACCTCTCAAATTTTCCCTCCTTTTTGCCATTTTTCAAATGTCATGTAATCAGAATTCGATTCTCGGCGACATATTCAAATGTTCAAAATCAAATTTTATCTAATCGACATCATATGTTTTAAAAGTTCTTACTATTTTTTCTGATATAAATATATAGTTGATAAAAGTAAGTGAAAATAATTTTTCAATAATTTTTCTTTGCGTTTTTCCTATTTTATAGTATTTGAGATCTGACTTGGGTTATTGATATTTTTTGAGCATTTTTAGTTTTTATATTATTTTTAGTTTTATTTATATTTTGAATATTTTTATACCATAATTATTTAATATTATTAGAATATTCATTTAATGTGAGTATTTAAAAAAAATATTTTTAAACATTTCCAATGATCTGTGAAATAAAGACTAAGAATTCTATTTTTAGATTACTTATTATTAATCCTTATATGCATATGCTTAGAATATGTATTGCTAGAATAAAGAAGTAATATATCATAATAATGTTTTTATTTTAATAATGTCGCTTGTCGTCAAGATTATGTCTAATTTGGAAGACTTGCTGCTTGTTATCATTCTCCGTCATTGTACGCTGGAAAAAAAGAATTTAATTATTTGTTATGTTCAAGAGTGGATAAGACCTAAAACACCTGGTTTAATGGGATTTCAATTAATATGTTTTGTTTTGTCGTGATTGGGTACTGGGAAATCTTGTACTAAATTAGGTACTTACTTTTCTACCGTGTCGTCTACTGTATCTTCGTCATCTGTTGGAATCACTTCTTCGCTGGGACCGTCCACATCCTCGGAGTCTGGCGATAGAGTTTCATCGCTCGTAACAGTTTCTAAAATTTCCAAGTCATATTCTTCGTTGAACCTTTTTCTGCTTCTGTCTCCCATTTTAACAACTTATCGTTTCCAAACAAATGTGTATAAAGAAGATTAATCAAATTGAAAGAATTATTCGCCAAGTTTTGGAATTTAGAGTGGTGAGTTTGCGTGAGTGTGAAATGTTTAAGAGTTGTATTTGTTGTTTCTAACATCTCCTTGGTTACGAACTGTGTTTTATAGTTGTAATCATATGGTTGTTAAAAAAAATTGTACTCTGTTTAATCAAGATTTTTCAACTGAAATACTTAATCTAATATATAATTCAATTAATTAATATTTATGAAAGCTATTGGTTGAGTTAAAAAAAGTCAGCGTCACGAGCAGGAGTCGAACCCACGACTTTCGGCTAAATACGCTGCTGCTCTACCACTTGAGCTATCGTGACTTCGATCCAGTCGGTCACTAACTTCCCGTCTCAACATATTCTTGCTAACGCAGGGTAATGTAAGGCCCAATAGAGTACGTAGTGTGGATGGCTGCCTGAATGAGATTGGAATGGAGTGCTTGGCGCGGCCGGCTCTAAGCCCGGTTTTGAACCCAATCAAACACATTTGGGACCAACTTATTTGACGGGTTCGACGGCGAAACCCAGGTCCTAATACTAGAAAAGTTGGAAACTGAAGCTTTTGATGAATGGGAAAGAATTCCTGAGGATTTTACCAGAAAGGCGTTTAACGGATGTGGTTCGTGCCAGAGGTGGAAAAACTCTGTATTTAAGGGGACAAAAAAGTTTTTTAAAAACATTTTTATTTGTTTTTTACTCAGTAATTGTTTTTTTTATAACACTTTTGTTAAATTTTAAATATTAATATAATTAATGTTACATATTTTTGCAACCAAACCTACTTTGTATGCAAATAAACCTAATACACGAAATTTTAAGGCTGGTGCATTAAATTTGCCCGTTAGTGTAATTTAAAAGAAAATTTATTAAAACACCGGAAAATCATTGAAAATTTAACTAACAATTTATTAACTAGTTTTGTTTTTAATGCTGCGTATTAACTCCTCTAGTCGATTTAAAATTTAAGTCAAATCTAAATCGACCTCAAGCAGACGGACTCCCATGTAGGGATCAGCATCGATGGTCGATGTTTAGAAAACATCGATGGTAGGCGACCGATGTTCGAAGTTTTCAACATGATGCGGGACGTCTAGAGACTGTCTATAAAAAGATTATCCTCATGAAGCCTTCTGACGGCCGTTTTAGAGTTCACACGTACATTACAGACCTTTTGGACTATTTATCAAGGAAGCCGTTAAATGACGGTTCTGTAGTGCGGTAAGAGGAATAAAACGATCCTCTCCAACCGTCTTACATCGCGATCGACCTTCTCTTCGATCGAGACTTCCGGTGGCCCCTAAACCGCTGGTTTAGTGTGTATGTGTCATTCTTGTGTGTCGTGTTTGGCACTCTCAACACGACACACAAGAATGACACATCTACACAGAAAACGATCACTCTGAGCCCTGAAGATGATCTCAATAAAGATCGAAACGTTGGCACGATAAAGAAAATGTTTTTCTAAAACCTACGTCAAATCAGACCGCATTTCACGATCTCGAAATAATCATTATCTAACGGTCACTAAACACCACACATTGAACTTATAATTTTTTTTTTGAAATTTTTAATGTAAAGAGTTTAGAAGGATTATTAACACTATATAAAGGAAAACAACATGTTTTTTAAGGAGGTTTCGTAACAGCAGAGGTCATATCAACCCTCGGAGTTCCGGTTGTTTAAAAAAAAAACCCTTTTGTCGGGTTAGAATGCAGGCCGCTGGATTCGAACCCTAGACCTTTGCCTCACGGTGATGAGTGCCGTGCCAACGCCTAAACTTTGCTGCCACTGACGCTCCTAATTAATTATTTATTATTAATATTGTGACTACGTTTTAAGTCAACTGTTAAGCCAGAAACACACTTACCCGATGCTACGCCATGCGACGCTACCCGATGCTACCCGACGCAAATCCAAATTCCGATTTTCCATAAGGTTGCATTACCCCCGTGCACATCTACCCGACGCTATGCGATCCCCACTGTCCAGATTTTCGTCGGGTCGCATCGAGTACTGTCGAAGACAAAAGAACCGGACACTCATATTTTTATTCAAACTACATGTATTATTGTTGTTATATTAATTACAACATACTTATTTTAATATAAACCAAATTAAACTGTGATTAAAAATTAATTAATTTTTATTTAAAAGGTTTGGTAGAAAATTAATCAAAACACCGGAATACGATTTTTTGATATAATGAATTTAACTAACAATTTATTATACTCGCTTCGGCGGTACATATACTAAAATTGGAACAATTTATTACACGGTTTTGCTCATAAAATTTAATTAACAATTCATTTCATAGCTTTGCTCGTAAAATTACACCATTTTCTAATGTCGGGTGTATCAGAAGAACAGGACACTCATATTTTTTGTAGTTTATTTCAAACTAAGTACATGTAATTTTTTCGTTATATTAATTACAACATGTTATTTTAATGTAAACCAAATTAAACGAGATCAAAAATGCATAAGTTTTTATAAACATTGTTTAATTAGATGGTTAGGAGTAACTTTATTTAAAACAATTAAGTTTAAGAAACAATTTATTAGATGTTTGTGCTCATAAAATTTAACTAACAATTTATTACAAGTTTTTGCTCAAAATAGTGCATTAAGAACAAAAGATGCGTTGCGATTGTGATAGTGATTATTGTGATACACGCTGTGACTGTACGCGACGTGTGCTTGCGTCGGATAGATGTGCACACCCTACCAAAACGTGGCAAGGCGTCGGGTAGCGTCGCATGGCGTAGTATCGGGTAAGTGTGTTGCTGGCTTTAAGCTTACTATCCTCTTTTTTCCAACTCCTGGACGTCATTTATTATTTAACCAAAGAAGAATTAAAAAATCGATGGTCAATGGCTTTAATCATTATACCTAGTTATTATGGAAAATAAACAAATAAATACATGTGACCGGTTTTTGTTTTTGAGTTACACACGCTCCATAAAAAAGGACGACCAAAACGGAAAAGCATTAAACAAGAACAAAAGACATTCTATAAAAATATAAAAGCGAAAAATTTATCTAAAATTGTACCAGAGTTACTTTGTTGTCAATAAACCGTAAACATCGTATCACCCTTTTCTTTTCAACTTTTATGATGTAATAACCGGTTTATTTTAAGTATAAATGTGATCGAGTGTGGAATATTTGTAAACATTTTATTTGGCAAAGTAATATGCGTTGTTTTGGAGCCGTTATTGCCATTGTAAAAAGAAAAATTCCCGAGACGATTTCTTTCCCGATTATCGGTCCGACGGCATCATTTACAGGGAAGAGTGGAATTGATGGCGGTTTTATATTTTACTAACGAAATATGCGCATTTTTTATGGACTTGGGACGCGATCGGAATTCGAGTATCACCACCACCGCATTCCTGATTCCGACCCGGCCGATTTCAGGTCCGACCGACGGCTCTAATCTTTACTCATCCTAGCTCGTCCTAGATGCCAAAGTTTTTCGGTGTGGCACTTTTCAAGCCAATTATCCAACTAAATGGTTTAAATTTGAAATGAGCAAATAGGATAAAACTGTGCAAATAAACTGCTCAAAAATGAGTAGGGATATTGCCAATTTTGTAGTATTTACTTTCCCTCGCATTTTTATTTTATTTTTGTTATAAATGGCATTAAAATTTATTAGAAATTATTGCTTTTCTGAAGGAAAATTTAATTAAGGGATTTTGAAAAATAACAAAATAAAAGGTATTAATTTCATAATTTTGTTTATTGGACAAAATAATTTTTTTTAAACAATTACTGCACTGTTCGGTAAACTGTTAATAGGGTTGTCACTAATTTCATAAGGAATTTCACTCCATAGATATTTCAACATTTCAATTCAGTTGTTGCAGGTCAACTGAGTGCGGATGGTGATCGAATAACCTCTGCAACGCATCCCACATGTGCTCATTCCCAGGTTTTCTAAACATGGCATTGTCATCCAGACATCTAAAATCACTGCCAATGAGACCTCTGGTTTGAGGGATGTATTCCTCGATAATTTCTTGGACATAACGGACTGCGGTGAGGTCGCCTTCACCAATATGAAGTCCAGTACTAGACGTACGTCCTCCAGTGTAAATCCTTGCCCATACCATTACACCGCCTCCTCCAAACTGCACTGAAGAGAGCAAGAAGTCGGGCTTCGGCGTCTGCTATCACTATACAGACAGAAACGCGACTCAACAGTAAACATACATTCCAATTGGTGTTCTCTTCTAGGCGCTCGCTGCACCATGTTCTCCTGAGTTGCTGGTGGCGGGCTGTTGCTGTAGGTCGTCTCAAAGGGGTGAAAGATGTGAGGTCAACTGTAATAACAGTAATCGTTTGTATTGGTAAAGGCCTTGCCAAAACATCTTGTACTTCATTTAGGATCTGAGGGATACCATGGAAAGGGTTTCGTCTTCAGCAATGACAATATTTCTGTCCTCCCTTAGCGTCGCAATGCGCTTAGATCCAATGCCAGGCCACCTATTGGCACTTCCAACCTCTTAGATTCTGGTTAAAGCCCGGGAGACCACGCTCTGAGATACGTCAATTGCCTCTGTGATATCCATCTTCCTGTGACCTCGATGATTCCTTCTCACAATAATATTGCTTACTTATGGTTCAAGATGATGTCTTTCCGTGTTTAAAGAGAGTAAAACTGTATTAAAATGAATAAAAGACGAGAAAAAGTGTTTTCTATTTTGTTTTATCCAATTAACAAGAATATATATCGCCTAATTTAATTAAAATTAATAGAACAAGATTAAATTACAAATATCCCTAATCATTTTTTAGCAGTTTACATGTCAACTGGTTGTCGTGTTTCAAATGGCCTTTTTATGATTTTATAAAAAAGCCAAGAACAATTCCTGTATACCGAAGGGGGATGACGTCCGGTATTGTTGTTGGACGAATTCTCAAGGGAATTATCCAGAAATGGGGGTAGCAAATCTGAACAAATCTCGTGGCACGGAGGCAGAGGCGGAAATCTTAAATATACGGGTGTCATAATGACGGGATGGGCGTTCGCTCGATGTGGGGTCCGGCGGCAAGAAAAAACATATGTAAATAAAACCACCGGTTCCGGAAACACTCCAGCTCCGTCTGCAGCCACCGGCATCGCCGATACGGCCTTAATCGCTCTCTAATTAGCTTTACGCATCGCAAATCCACTTTAATTGCTCCTTATAAATTTATAATCGACCATCCGAGGGCAACGTGGATTCTCGCCCTATCGACTAAGATTCCATTTGCATTCGCGTTTACACCTGCCGCATACTGGATGGAATTTCTATTCGATTTACACTCTGAACTGGGAATAAATTCGATAGACGTCTTCCGATGACAGGGGTTGTGGACATTCTCGAAGTTACGGTGTGTTACACGAAAAAAAAGACAATATTTATGGTAGTACTTGACTAGTGTACACTGTTAAAAAAAGTGTTATTGTGCAATTATCATTTATAGAAGTTTTAGAAGTTAAAGACGAGACAATGAAAAAAGAATCAACATTTTGAAAACGAATGAGATTGCTCAATCCGTAAACTTTCAGTAAAATTGACAAAGAAAAAGAAAACTGTGGATAACTGAAATCTGAAAAATGCCTATACGTATAGATATGAGTGGAACAGCTACATAAAATAAACGCTCTAAGAGAACTTTTTCTATCTGGACCTGTTTTGTCCTGATTCTCAAATATTCTACATCTTCACCAACGCGACTTCATTGAAAGTCGGCAAATTTTGAATTTGATGCAAAGTCAGGAAATTTTTTTTTAAAATGGTTCTGTGTGATCAAGAAGGCAAGTCTATCTAGAAGGACCATGTGAAAAAACAACTAGTAAGGTTATAATTTGCAAGTTAGTTTCGAAAAATACCTATAGATGTGAGTGGAACAGCTACATAAAATAAAAGCCTCTGAAAACCATTTTTCATTTCTGGACCCGTTTTGTTCTGATTCTCAAATTGACTCGATACATCTTCACTTAGAATCTAGACGATCTAGAAGACATGACCATCTAAAAGGCACATGTCAAAAAACAACTAGTAAGGTTATTATTTGCTAGTTTGCGATACTTTCTATAAAACTATGACAATTTTATTTGTAGTAATTAACATTGTATATTAATTATTTATATGTAATAAGCTACTTTATCGGTGAGATGCTATGGAGGATAGAATGTATCGTGGATCTAGACGGCATGTCGATTTAAACGCACCACTGAGAACGTTATAATTTTTTAGTTTGTGGCTCAGGGTTTAAAACTACGTATAACAACTGTATTAATTAATTATAGTGATTAACATTGTATGTTAATGTGTAATAAACAACTTTACCGGTGAGGTGGTGTGGCTGCTAGTATGTGTCGAGCGATCTAGATGGCATGTCGATTTAAAAGTAACTGGTGAAAAAAAAACTGATACGATTATAATTTGTAAGTTAGTGACGCGATGTTTAAAACTGTAATAATTGCATTAATTAAGTGTATTAATAATCATTATACATATATTATAGTTGAGGTTATGTGTAGGTTAAATGTGTCGTGAAATCTAGATGGAATTGTTGATCTAAATCGCACTTGTGAAAAACTATTATATATGCATTAATTAACATTGTATAGTACATTCTAAAACAAGCCGAAGGAAATCGATATTTAAAATATAAGAATTTCAACAATATCGTCTAAATATTTATTATGTGGAATGCTTTCTGACAAGAATAACGTTTGAAAAAAAGTCATGGGTTAAAAATTGTGAAATTTTTTTGCCCAATTGGTATTTGCGCGTTTCAAAATCGAACAAATCGGTAATCAACATGGTTTATTAAAGTTTAATAATTAACTTTATCGGTGAGGTTGATTGTAGGCTAGGATATGTTGTGAGATATAGATGGCGTATTGATCACGACGACACAAGCGAAAAAACAAAACACATAAATTTGTTAAAATGTTATAAATATTCTAAAGATTTTGTATAATTGTCATTTGGACATTTCAAATTCGAAAAGAACGTTAATTAACATAGTATATTAACGTATAATATTAACAACTTGATCAGTGAGGTTGTGTGCAGGCTAGAATTTGTTATGAGATATAGATGGCATATTGACCAAGACGATACAGGTTTAAAAAAAATTCAGAAAGTTCGTAAAATGTTATAAATATTTTAAAGATTTTGCACAATTGTTATTTGGACTTTCAAAATCGACTCGATCGTCTGTCGATCGTGATAAAGGAGGCAAAATGAAACCGCTTTGGGGTAAAAGTCGACTAAAAATAGCTCTAGATATACCGGCAACTGTGGACATCAATACCCGTCGTGTTGATTGGTATTTCCGTTTGCATTTTCAAGTGGTTTACATGATTCACTTGTGTAAAACCAATTTCAAAAGATTTTTCCAAAAAACCAAAGTATATTGTTGATTTTTCCCAGTGAAAACACACGGATACTGCGAAGTCCAGATCCAGGATGCGAAGTGAAGGAAGAAGGTGACGACAGGTAATTAAGATCGTACTTCCAAACCCTGGGAGGTCCGCGGGGACCTTTTCGACCGAGGTCGGAATTATTGGACTTTCACTCGAGCCCATATCCGTCGGCCAGGCTGTTTAGTATTTTCAACGACTCGAATTTATTCCGTCATGCCGGAATATATTCCGGAACTCGGTCGAATTCCTATCGGCCATTTTCTAGGCCTATTGCGAAAAACACATATTCGTTTTGTATTTTATTGTTTGACGTTTTGTGTAAAAACTGCTTTTAACCCTCCGTGCACGATTGTTCAAAGGGTTCGGCCATCATCAGAAGTGAGGCACCTCACACTCCTCCAATGCAGTGTACAAATAAATAGTCGATACACCTTTTATCTCGTATCTACACTCATATTCTTGAAAATTACACTCCTGATGAATAAGTACGTTCAAAAGCTCGGTAAAAAATTGCAAATTATTAAACGTAGGCTCACAAATTGCTTCCACACTAGTAAATAAAAGCTAGATATGTGTCTTATCTCCGATCAAACTATGATTCGACTGGACCTTAAAAACTTCTGATACATCTCGTACAGGCTTTGTACAGAAAGATATCTCTGGGAATTTTGAATTGTAAGCAAAATAAGGAAAATGGTTCTGTGCAATCTAGAAGGCAAAGGTGAAAAACAATTCAGGACATTATAATTTATTAATTAGCGACGTATAAAACTATAACAACTCTATCAATTTTGTAGTAATTAACATTGTATATTAAGGTGTAATAAATTACTGAGGTGGTGTGGTGGCTAGAATGTGTCGATCTAGATACCTATGAGGTGGCTACAAAGCCTGTCATACTTCGTCCGCCAAAATTGGACTGTTGTGCATTTCCTCGAATGGATTATAGCGTACCATCCAAGCATATCTAAAATGATTTTGAGTTTTCTTCGTACTTGTTGCAGTAGGTTTCTTGTTCTCAGTCCTGGGACACTAGGTATGATTTACCAATTTCACAGTAGCGTATGATATGAATTGATTGTTTCCTCGTCTTGGCGGGCCCTACACTGCCTTCTGCCATTCCCAAACTTTTCAAGTGTCTATTAGTAATTTTGTTCATCCTCGTTGCAGCAGTTGTGTAGTAACGTTAGACGAAACATTAACTCGATATCTGTACTGGATTGTTCCACCAGGTGTGAGTTTTGTAACATGACACATTTATGGCAGTCCTACAGGTTTATTTGCCTTGTGTCTTGCGTCCGCTAAGATACAAACAAGTGACAGTTCTTTTGCTGGGGCAGTCACACAGTCGCATATTTTAGACGATCACAGGTAAGGTAAAGTAGTCTGTCACCAAACAAACACCTAGCTTTGATGATTTCTCAGTTATATTTATTAGGATACAGCTTTGTTCTAGCCTTAATTAGAAACATGCATAGACTTCTGCTATTCCCAATACTTTGAAGTACATAGACCTACAATAATCCTGTGTTTAGTTCACCCTCGATGCAGTTTGTTGGAAGTTCAGGCGAGGCTTAGTCTTTTTTTCTGTCCTTGGATGTTGTTCCACGAACTATGAGTTTTTAGCATGATCCATTTAGCAATTACTTCTTTTTATGGCAATCTTACTGATCTATAGGCCTTTTCGTTTCCCTCTCTCCTCTGTACTCTAGGCCCAAGAAGACATTTTTGTCCTAACTCTCTGTCACTAACTCACGCAGTATACTTTTGGTACAAATTGAATATTTCTAGCCATTTTTTTTTATGACCTTCTATGGCTATTAATTGGATGAAAGTGTTTTAAAAGGTGTATAACCACGGGACAGAGCGGTTAATAATGTAAAGTGTAGGGATGTCAATATATTCGGCTGCATTTAAAAAAAAAAAAAAAGAATTTATTGATACTTTTTTGGATCGAGTTTGTAGGTGGGCGGGTAAGTTAATTCGTGTTTGTCACCTCAGAAAAAAAACTTCAAAAAAATCACATCCGTCCATCTGTGCGACTCTGGATTTACCATTCTCTTCCAGGTCAATAGAAAGAACAAGCTGAAACGGGTCACGCTCGAATCACGAATTAGAAGACAGCGCCGTTAGACCTACAGCAGTGCAATAGCTCTACAAAGAACTTGTAAACCCGGAGGAGACGTCTTCTCCTTTCTACAGAACGTCGCCCCCCTCGATATTAAATATGGCCATAAAAGTTTGGTGGGATTGGGAAGAAACTGCTCTCGGCCCACTTTCTAAAGGGCTTATGATGTATGTTTAACGGGCTCGGGGTTAACGATCGGACTATATTTGGACGGCAGGACTTTTGTTAAATTCGCTTTGTCATTTGGCAGTGTTAACTTCCGGATAGATGACGACTATCGCTGATATGATATTCAAATAATTTTTTCTCCGCCTTCAAATTTCATCTGGAGTCTCGTCTTGTCCATTATGAATATGACTAAATTTATAATAACTTGTGTGATTTTTTATGCAATAAAAACAGACAAATATGCATATATATATGTAAATATATTTGGTAAAAAATACAATTTAAAACTGAAAATATGCTAAAACTACCATGAGAAAAAATAATGAAACTTCAAATTAAAGCACATAATTGTATTGAAAAGAGGAACCGTGGCAAGAGGAACACCACATGGTAAATATTAAAAAAGAAAAACGCATTAAAAAAAAGAAAAATTTAAAAAATTCGTCGTCTCATCCGTCGAGACCCAGATCGATTCATTTTCGATGAAATCTCTGATTTTATGGAATGTTTCATTGTATATAAGATCCAGTTGAAAATTTCCTGAGGTTACTTTCGTGGGGAATGGTTTTCCCCGTGTATTTCTCAAAAAAAAAGAAAAAAACTTGAATTCCGGGTGGCTTAGTTTATGGATGGGTATGTCAGTTCTAACTAAAGGAATTGGTACAGAAACCGGACCTTCCAGACCCAGAGCTCTTGTTGCAGCTTCTGTCACAAAAGTTTGTTGAAACTTAGACTTCATACCTTTGTTTTCCTCGTGTGTTGCCATCTTTATGTGCTGTGCTACCAAAAAAAAAAAAACACCTTGAATTCCGGGTGGCTTAGTTTATGGATGGGTAGTTCTAACTAAAGCAATCGGTATAGAAACCGGACCTTCCAGACCCAGAGCTCTTGTGGCAGCTTCTGTCACAAAAGTTTGTTGAAACTTAGACTTCATACCTTTGTTTTCCTCGTGTGTTGCTATCTTTATGTGCTGTGCTACCAAAAAATGTGTAGCTGTTGACACAGGTTTCTCAGGACAAACACGGTATAAAACGTCTCCATCTCTTTGTTGTTCGTTTGTTCTTTAATCAACAATTCTTTTTTTAGAATTAGGTAGTAAACATTTTCTTTGTAAAGGTCTTATTTTTATACCCAAACTTAGTATACAAAATATTAATAAACTAAAATACATTAAAATATAAGGGTGGTGCGTTAATTTTGTCATCAGTGTATTATGTATGATATCTTTCTAACCTTAAATTTCTAATACAATTCATAATAATTTAACAATAAAAGATACTCATAAAAATAATAAGTACATAAATAAAAAGCAGACACAATCCACCAAACATCTCGATGCGACTTTATAGAAGAAACTTCTAATGAAATTGCATTCGAAAATAATTAGATTTTTTTCTTTTATGGCTTTGTACAAAACGATTTTATTTTTTCCAGATGGGCCGACTTATTTTCGGTTTCACCCTTTTCCTAATCTTCCTATGCCCGTTGGCTCAGTGCATCCTGTGCGAAGAGGCCAGGTTAAAATGCGCCCTCAGAGACGGCTGCGGTACGGCGCTGCAGGGTTACTTCCTCAGCTGTTCCGAATTGCACAAATCTCGACAACTCACTTCTTGCCCGGAGGATTGCCTCAACTCCCTCATCGCCCTTACATCGACCCACGAAGGAAAACAGCTCATGAACGTAAGTAAGCCCGACTCGTCGTTATAGATCTCCAGGTGATAGTTTTGTTGTTAAATTATAGTGCGAATGCGGTGACGACCTGTGCCGGAAGACGAAGGACAGGGTGGACGTCTGCAGGCCTCAGGTCATCAAAGCGAGCATGAACGAGACGATTGTTTCCTGCGTCGTCGCCCAGTGGATCTGCGGAGTCGACCCCGTGTGCGCCAAGGCGCTCTCCTACTACAACCATTACTGCAGGTCGATGTTTCTCGGTAAACGTTGCTCAGCACGTTGCGAGAACAGCATCAACATCCTCCGCCGGCAGGAGAAAGCGGCTAAACTCAACTCCTGCACCTGCGACGGCAAAGAGGAATACGACTGCGATTCGATACGGAGGAACATGGACAGGATGTGCTTCGCCGGGAAGAAGAAAATCCAGGTCCACGAAATCGAGTCGAACCACATACCTAAAATCCCTCCGGGTCCAAGCATCTCGGCTGGAGTGCGGATTCTGCCTAAATTTCTACTTCTACCCCTTTTCATCATCACTACAAGGTATAGTCCATTAAATTTAACTAGTATTAGAAACTACAATTATCCCCGGTGTCTCCTTTCATACTGAAAAAAAAGTTTAAAAAAAAAATAGACACCTTACCAAAAATAAAACGGTTACAATTTAACTTGTTTAAAAAAAAAATAATTTGCCTTCTTTACAACAAAGGCGGCTGGTGTGTATGAAAAGAGACATCCTCAAATTACATGTACATGTACATATGTATAATGGTCCCCCGCCCCGACAAATTAACCCCTTTTAATTCCAAATAGACATTTTCACTTCAAACTAATGTTTTTAATTTTAAATTAACCTGTTTAACTTAATATTAACCCATTTTAATTTCATATTATGCCTTTCTTTAAAGCATTAAAATAGTTAGGGGATGGTATGAATTATAAGCGTGTAAAGTAAAATTCCTTTATATTTACGATTTTTTTTAAATAATTGAACTCTTAGAAAACCATATGAAAATTAATTACGGTTGAAATTAAAAATATATAAAATTTAATGTGAAAACAAATGATTGTTCTATTAATTCTAGATTTTTAACATAAAACAATTGATCTATAAAATATTTTGATAACAGATCGAAATTACTAGAAAAACCAGTTGTCATATTAGTTTTATATAAAATATAGCTTAATTTTAATTATAATCAATTTTCACGTGGTATTTTCTATAAGAACCCGCTTTATATTATAAAGCGGTAGGTTTATTTGCTGAAAAACAGCTGAATTTAATAAGTTTAATTTTAATTTGAAATTATAAAGGTTAAATTTGTCGAGGATAAGGGTTTATTTGACTGAAAAAGCTATGTAAAAATATTCCATAGATTACATATTAGAAGGAGTAAATGTTCCACTTTTCTCAAAAACCACAGAATGAAATCGCGTAATCATCCATGTCCGTGGAAATGGACCTGGCCTGAAGCCAATGGCAAATAAAATAATACGATTTCAATTGATGATGTCCGAGGGGACTTGATTTGTGCTTCGCCGACCCCTTGTTTCACATAAATCCACCGATTATATAAAATGTGTAATGACAGAGTCCTGAAGTCATGTCCGCCGGTTCGGAAACTAGAATCCACCGTCACGACTTTGTCGTCAGACCCCCCGGCTCGGTGGATCGAGGGAAATGTAATAACAGAGGAGCGACAAACGGTCTAATTTGCTGTTAGGAAGAAATATATTCAACAGCAAGCTGAGGGTTGAACCTGGACTACTTAACTACGCAAATAGGTAAAAGGTTGAAGCGAAACTGCGTAAAAATACAACAGCAAAACAACAATATAAAACAACAAGCAATATACAACAGCGAAATCTCCAATGAGTACTCCTCGCTCTGTTTAGGGACACAGCTCTTCTTATAGGACGGACACCACAACTTAGAGAACAATAAATATACCTAAATACAACTTCTTTCAACCTACAACTTTTTAAATTTTTCTTAGGTAGCGTAAATGAACCCTGAGTGTTAAAATGACTACTAATTATATTCGTCAACCCTTCAGAAGTAAAATATATCCTGACTCAATTGCCGAAACACCAGGCTCCCGGCTTGATCTCATCACGGCGCAAATCCTCGAGAACTCCACAAGAAAGCTATCATACTACTACCTTTACAACAGCTCCGCACTTCCCATTGCTCTGGAAATATTCCAATATTATCCTGTTTCCAAAACCCGGTATACACTCCCATAATGCTTCTTCCTACCGCCTAGAGGAGGCTCTTCTGAAAAGTATTTGAGAAGATCCTCCTCAAACGATTAACCCCGACAATCAATTCGTTAATCCTTCTCCCAGATTACCACTTTGGCTTCCGATCCTAACACTCCATTACTCAGCAAGTGTTTCGCGTTGTGGATTGCACATCCTCATCCCTAGAGCGGAAAGAATACTGTGTAGGATGCCATTCTTGATGTGAACGTTTGACCGCTTGTGGCACGAAGGCCTCCTGCACAAACTGAAGCGCATCCTACAAAATTCCGTCTACCTAATCGTTCGTTCCTATCTAACCGAACGCTTCTTTGGAGTACGCCAAAGATCGGCCTACACCGAGTATTGTCCTCTGGGAGCGGGAGTACCACAGGGCAGCCTTTTCGGACCACACTCGTACCTCAGACATTCCAACTACATACACCTTCTACCGCCTTGCATCCTTTGCAGACAACTCAGCCGTGCTTTCCTCTGATTCCGATCTCACAATTGCTTCGGAGGAGCACGAGGCACATGTCCTGAGAAAAACTGAATGGATCAAACACTGGCGTATAAAATTTAATGAATGCAAAATCGCATATATCATTCATCTTTCGAAGAAAACAGTGTTCCTCAATAATACTCCCTTCCCAAAAACAGACTGCGCCCGCTACCCTGGGTTCCATCTAGACTTAAGATTAACCTGGAAACAACACACGGCTAAAACGACAGACACTAAACCAACGTTTCGGACTAGTTTTACTTCTGTCACGCAAATCTTCGTCGTTTCAACGAAAAACAAACTGACAATACTAAAATCAATCTGAACGTACGGGCTAGAACTATGGAATACCAAACCTTCCAATATCGAAAGTATACAGTTCTTCCAATCCAAAGTCCTCAAAATCATAGCCAATGCCCCTTACGACACATACTCTTCTATTCACGCTAATAAATTACATCCACATACCAGACTACATTCACACTACACCGGCGTACTTAATAATAATCCCTTCCATTCGCTTTTGTTAGGGGTACGATTTTTTTAATTAATTACTAGAGTACTGTAAGTGAGTAACTACTAGTAATGTGCTGAAGAGGAGGTATAAATAAGCCTCGAAAGGTATATAGAATAAAATAATAAAACAAATCGTAAAATACAGTTGGAAAAGCTGAATAAGCTTATTCAAACCCAAACAAATCTGAAAAACATCCAACAACAAAAAGATTTAGATTTAAAAAAATGAATTTATACAATGCTAGAAAATTTTAGATTCAATCAAAGTTTGTTTTACATCTACATCATTTTAAATCTAAATCTTTTACTTCTTACACGTATTTATAAAATTTAAACAATGTTTATAAATCCCAGGCCCTGAAGATGATCCCAATAATGATCGAAACGTTGACACGATAAAGAAAATGTTTCTAAAACCTACGTCACATCAGATCGCACCTCACGATCTTCAAATAATATTACAAAAATCTCAAATTGAAAGAAGAATCGAAGAATAATTTATCTTTATATTTAATATTTTTTTATTTTAATTGTAAGTAATTTTCATATTCCAAGGGTTCAATTATTTTATATTAAAACCAAAATATTTTCAGGAATTTACTTTACATGGTTATGTTTCATATCATCCCCTAAGTTTTTAAAAGGGTTATTTAGAAAATTAAAAAAGGTTAACAGAAAGTTAACAAGTTTTACGCGTTCTGAGTTCTCGATATCTTCAGTGGCAGGTTTGACCATCACTATATACCAGTTTTCCCTTAATAAAAATATTCAATAAAAAATGTGGGCAATCAAAAAGTTGAGAGTAAAAAATCATTAATTAGGCGGGATCTAGAAGAACAAATGATCTCTGTGTAAATGCCAGCTTTGCTTTGAAGAGTGAAGAGGCTTACACTCAAGACAGGATTAAGGATGCAGTTTGCAAATACGAGGCGATAATCCTCAGGGCTTAAAGGTGAATTTTTGTTGAAAGGCGATGACAGAAGTTTTGAGGAGGCCCCTCCGACCCCACGTGTCCAAAGAACGGATAAAAGAGAGGTAGCAGGGAACACTGTTTGCGCATCCGTTACCGTTGTAAATCAGCCTGGAGTAAATTTCAGTGCCGGCGGAGGGTTTTTGTCGACCTGTCACTGTCTGACCTGGCCGTTCTTCGAAAACCGTCCCAAGAGGTCTTTTCTTCTCTGTCCGACGGTGGTAATTGACGGTCTTCGTTTTGCCCACTCTTCTATTAGCGATCGGCCATTTTATGTTTTTCGGACCGAATAAAAAACTCAATTCGGCTTCGACGACGGCCTAAATCGCGTGTTGCTCCCGATTTGTCGTCTGAAGGCCCGTCGGCGTTTTTCCGCTTTTCCAGCGACGTTTCTTTTCGAGGGGGGGATAGTCAAGACTACCCTCCGAATGATTTACCGTCGACGGATAGTTTTACGGTCTTAATTTAAAACGGGCGTGGCGAATCCTGGGTGCGGGAGACGCCGATGATTGCCCCCTCTGTTCACGAAGCCTTTCCGCTCAAATTTACAGCCGATTGTAAACGCTTAATTTTCACAGTACGCCTACCGCGAAATCGAAAAACGCTCTGGGAAATCCCTCCTCACCGGCAAATTTACGACGAGGCTATTGGCCTGAACACTTTAGCCAAAACACGAACCCAACTAAATAACTGGACATTTCATACGAGCTTTTATTCCATGGAAATATTTTTAGGCCTTTACGTTATCTTCACCGCTGGTTATACCACAAACCGTTTCTCGCCAATTACTCGCCCATTTTTATTCTTTTCATGCCCAAACTGTACAAAATTATTGTTGGTCTCGCGGGATCATAAAATGTTAGCTTTTGTAGCCCACAATAATTGAACGACATTTATCATTCGGAATGTATTATGAACTTTCCTTACTGGTGTCCACCACTTTGGGCTCAGTAGTTCTCATTCCACGATACATCCATATCGCATTGTACATCAACGATCTTTGCGAACACTTCCGGTAGCCTCCGGCTGATATCTGTCTTTTCAGCTACTGAATTTTCGGTTCCTACGTGCCCCTTAAGATTAAATATACTCCAAAATATTAATGATAAAATTCAAAAGCTAGCAATCGTCGATTTTAATTGACCTCTCATTTACCATTCCATATTTTGGTTACGAACTACGAGTATTCATGCAGGAACTCGAAAAACTTTTTGCCCTCCAAAATCAAAATTTGCACTCGCATTTTGCGTTTCAGATTTTTCTGAACAAATTTGGTTTCATGTCTGTCTGTGGTCAATTCTGGGGCTAGCGGCTCATATTAACAAAGGGTATGCATCGTCGCTTCTGCTTTCTTTTGACAAAGTCGGGCTGTGGCCGGTATAGCTCTTAGGTGGCGCTTTTTTCCAAAACTTATCAACTCCAACTTTCGCACACATTCCGACTCGCCGAGTTTTGGTTCTAGAGGCACGGATGAGAGAGAGCAAGCCATTTTGCTTCCGAACAGCCGTAGGTAGAGCGCCTTGTATTTGGCAAGCTTGTACAACAAACAATCTTCAATCAAATTAAAATGTCCACTTCCATTTTGCGTTTCAGAACTCTCTTGAACACTTTTAACATATTCCTCCATTGTCCTTCTTTAATGTGTACTCCTCCAAAATCAATTTTTTTTTTGTTTTCCTTCCCTTATAGACTATTCAGTCATCATTTTGTTGGCGAGAACCCTCGCCACCCCATACACCCGCTTCTCATTCGTGTATACACCTAATTTCGATAGCATCAAAATTTGAACTCGTATTTTGAGTTTCAGACCTTTCTGGACAATTTTTTTCCATGCCTATCTGTCTTTGGTCGGTTCCTTGTAACGGCAAAACTCTGAAACCATGAGACCATTTTTTTAATGAAGTTTACAGAGATTATACGAGTTGATTTCTATACTAGATGGTCCCCTATGCCTATGGCCTACATCTTAATCGTATCAGCAGTACCTCCTGTCCATGCGCAAACGTCAAATCCCATACCACAGCTGCAACTCTGAAACCAGTTGTCAGATTCTTATGCAATTTTCAGGGATTATGCGGGTTGTTTTGTAGATGATTCTCATGAATGTAATTCCAAACGGATTAACATAAGGTCATGCGCATGCGCAAAATGTGAAGAAACTATACTGCCCGCCCACTTGGCAGACGTTTTTTCTATAGTTGGTCGCCTGTTCATTTTCTATTCCTTCATGCCCCGAAAACGCAAACTAACATTGGTTTCCTAAGGTCATTAGGAAATTTAGGCATACCTAGCTGATCCTGACTATCCCAAATTATGTAAATCTGTGCTCTCTTTGTATTATTTTTTATTTACTCCTAGGCACAGGTTGGATTACATAGACCTCAGCTTCGAAGAAAGTTGGAACCAGTCCAAAAGGTTTTGCTAGGGTCTAATTTCGACTCTTTTACCCTTACATCTTCTCCCTGTTCCATCTTTGATCCATTAATGTACCATATTTTAACTCCTTTTTGAAACTATTATTCACGACCACTTGAAGGCTATCAAAGTGATTTTCCTCTCATTTAGCACAGGTATCGTAATATTCACGTTTATTTTGAATAATAATTCTCTCTTCCCTCTAATTTGTGATGTCTTCTCCTTATATCTGGTCGTATTTACTTATAACTCAAGACCAAAACCAAACCAAAAAAACCTAGAAAGAAAAAAATGTCGGAACGTGGAACATCGAGACCAATTCTTATGAAAGTGGTAAAGATGCAGCGCACCGGTTAGGAGAAGACACCCAAAGAATTTCATACAAAGCGGATCAACAGTACCGCCTACGCAAAAGGAACAGTATGGAAACAGGACAATAAAGGAAGAGGTGTAGAACAAATAAAAAAACCCAAAGGAACCAGCGGAACACAAACACACAACGGACCCCTAGATACAACGAAGCACTAACACTCGAGCAAGAAGGACACCGATCCAAGAGGAAAAAAACCTCCCAAAAGGTATGAGAGCTGTATTCTTCGAGTCGATATTTAAACCTATTCTCTAACATCCTTCTACAATGTTCATGCCCTTTTCTAATGACAGAATGTCATCAAATTTCCCCCTTGTGTTTGTTACCAGGTTTTCTGCATGTGCTATCCTGATTTGTTTACCTCTGTGATTAGGTCATATACTACCAGCAACCATAGGGCAATAGTATCTCTCCTTTGGTAGGTACTGTAATGACCGCGCTCAGCCTTTATTAACCTATTAACAACGAGTTTAAAAGTACCTGCAATGTTTTTGATGAACATGAACATCATGATTTTGAACACCTCAAACCTCGTAAAGTACAGTAGGATAATACTCTTAAGTCGTCGTGGAAAATTTAGTCATTGTCGATCAGTGAAAAACAAATAAATAGGACAAAATGATTAAAAATTTCCTGTTTGGGCGTTTTCTATCCATACGTTGTTTTATCGGGGTCAAGGATCGTAAAGTAGACAAAATAGACAACAGTGACAATTTTAATATTAAAAAAAAATTAAAACAATAATGCAAAAAAGTAACAAAGTTTAATAAATATTTTTATTGTATTAATCACTTGCGGGCAAGATATTTTTTCTAATATCTTTGGTTGAAATTCCATGAATACTTTTTCTTAGTTTTGTAATTTAAAATATATATAATATATATATATACAAATAATAGTATAATAATAAATAAATTTTTATAAAATATATACACAGAAGAGGACATATTCACATATTCACATACTGTATAAAAGAAAAAACTGTAAACTGTTAAACAATTACAATTATTAAAGTATTATTTGACATAAAAAATACAACTTTTCTTTTTTTTCAAAGCTTTGCTTTACAATCGATAAAAAATAACAAAAATATAGCGTATTTTTAAAATCGAATTGGTAAAAACAGGGGGTCGACCCATGTTCACAAATTCAATTTGCGTCGTGTTTGTAGTGGATAGGATTCGAGTGAGACCTGGTTTGATTTGGTAACTGTTGCGAAGGGTATTTGTAGTACAATTTGTATTTGAGGTAGTTTGTAGAGAGAGAGAGGAGAGGATGCATTTGGAGCAAAGCCCTCAGTTCACTCCTTAATATCTGTAACAAAAAAACACAAGGGGAAATTAATACAAGCGATTGTAATAAACAATAGTACGAGCCGAAAAACAATCATAATACGTATTTAATAAAAATGTACGAGAGGATACTTAAAAGGGTGCGGGTTGAAAGGTTTCTCACTCTCTGGTTTCTGTGATAGGATGTTGAGAAACTTCTTGTAGTAATTTTTGGATTCTTAAAAGACATATTGGATATTAAGGTCACTGAGAATGAAAATATTGGATACATAGATTGGAAGGTTTTGGATTGTATACGTTGGAAGATGGAAAGTTTTGTTGAACCCCAAAATTCGATGCCCTATGCCCCAATGTAGTCAGGGGGTCTCAGAATGGCAGTATACATTAGTTGTCAGTTTTGATTGTTTGTCCGGGATCGTTATGAGAGAAAAGGACGGAGGTATCGGTGGACACTGTAATATATCTGCGGGGTATACTGTGTAGAGTATGGGTCCTAAGATACTTCCTACCTGTGCGATTGCCGGCTGATAGAGAAGAACACCTCTGAGTGCCAACTCGATCGAAGGCTTAGGAATACACCGGGCAACACTCCTTTCTGTCATTTTTTATTTTTATACTTTTTATTTAATAAATTTTAAAATCAATTACAGTAACTTGTATGATGTTAGGGATAATAAATACGTTCACAAAAGGAAAAAAGGGGAAAAACATTGTTCCCATGGTTCCGGAATTTGTCCGGAAACCAGCTCGCATAGTCCCTGCAAATTTCATCAAAATCCGTGTGATAGTTTCGGAGAGAGAACTGTGTACAAAATTCACTAATTTCGGGGTCCGCGTGACCAATTAAATCATTACAATTAATTAAGGTTTTTAGTTGAGAGGAAAAAAGCCAATGGCACGAGCGGGATTCGAACCCACGATCTTCGGCTAGATATGCCGCTGCTCTACCACTTGAGCTATCGTGACCTCGATCCACTCGGACATCAACTTCCTATCTCAACCCCACCTT